>NW_004955424.1:1097980-1155470 GCF_000276665.1 Chinchilla lanigera
CCGCTGAGATCGCGGCGCCGGAGGCCGGGGCCCGCCGCCGGGGGCGCCGCGGGAATCGTGCCCCAGCGTCCGCCGCGTTCCGTGGCTGGGGGTCGGGGCCCTGGGAGCGTTTCTCTTCGTTTTTGTCGTCTCCCGTCTGGAAGGCGGGACGAGGAGGCTGTGCGCCTCCGCCACTGCAGTCCCTTCCCCTGCCACCCGGACCGGCCCCGCGGTGCCCCTGCCCCGCCGCGGGGATGGCCCGCAGGTGACCGCCGCCCGCGCGCCCGCTGCCCTCCCCGGCCCGACGGCTCTCCTCTCCCCGCTCCACCTTCCGGGCTCTCGGGCACGAGAGAGGAGACACGCCAGGGAAGATGTGGCTGAAGCTTTTTTTCTTGCTCCTGTATTTTCTGATCCTGTTTGTCCTGGCCAGGTTTTTTGAGGCCATTGTGTGGTATGAGACCGGCATCTTTGCCACCCAGCTGGTGGATCCGGTGGCGCTGAGCTTCAAGAAGCTGAAGACCATTCTGGAGTGCCGGGGCCTGGGCTACTCGGGGCTGCCCGAGAAGAAGGATGTCCGGGAGCTGGTGGAGAAGTCAGGCGAGTGCCGGGCTCCCCGGGTGCCTCCCAAGTGGGCACGGGGGCGATCTGTACCTGCGCGCACCTTGCTCCGCCTGCAGAAAGACGTGTCTGCAAGATTAAGCAGACTGCGAGAAGCTGCCCCGGGGGTTTTGGTTTCGGCTTTCGCTTTGCTTTGCTTTGCTTTGCTTTGTCCAGGTATTTTTTGAAGTACTTAAACTGTAGTAGCTTTGAGAGGGGCCCTGAAATTATTTGTCAGAAATGTCGGTATGTCTTTTTAATGTAATTTTTAAATGACAGTTTGAAAGTGTAGCTTTTCAGCGTAGTTCACTACATTGAGGGATTTTTCTCAAAATTTGGGAAAGCCAGACTGGAAAGCATTGTATATCAGTTGAAATTCATAAAAACACAGGAGAAATACTCCAAAACGTAGTCTACTTAGCCATGATTGTCACTATAGGAATAACAAGCTGCTCGCCGGGGAAAAACATTAGAATACTCAATACCAAAGAGACTTTTGGGCCAGAGAGTTTTAAGTTTGGGTAGGGTGTACACTGTACAGTATTCACTTTGGTGAAAATAGTTGTCTTGATGTGAATGCCTGCCTTGTTTATTTTGAGCTTTTATTTGTCGATTGAAATTTTTTTGTATTTTGAATGTAAACTTTGGTCATGTGTCATAGGCACCCTGTATCAGTTAATGGTTTGAGGGATGAATAGGATTGAAATAGCGCTCTGACTATGTGTAATGCCTTGAAAAAATGTATTTACAGTAACTTGGTTTGGAGTAAGTGGGTGAGAAGTACAATTTTTTATACTGCTGGACAAAGTGTGTCTTTGTTTAGATGTACTTCCTGAAGGAAGAATGTAATTTGAGAAAGGCATTATGGGTTGCTGTAAGAAGCGGTTCAAACTGATCGTTTTTGTTGTTTCGATTCTGTTAGCCTTGTCTTTTACAAGACCATTTTTTTCCTTCTTTAGTACCCTATAGCAATATAGTGTCATAGACAAGGAAAACTCCAGCAGTTTAAAACTTGCCCATTTGTAGCTTAAGGGTTATAACACTCATATCTTACTACTAAGGTGAAAAGGAGCGCTTTCTGCAAAAGTGATACTTTTTTCTTTACAGAAAATGTGAAATCATGTATTATTCTTGCCCCTTGTGTGCTGCCTGGTTTATGGTGACTTTTAGTTCCACCACACGTGGGAAAATGGAGTAGCTAAAGTAAAAAAGATCTCTAATAAAAAAGCTCTCTAGGTTTAGAAATGAGAAGTGTCTTACCTTTGAAAGCCAAGTCATTTTTCATAGTAGAACGATTTTATCACACTTTTTTGGGGGAGGCGTGGAGGGTTTTGAGACAGAGTCTTCCAGTGTTTTTCAAGGTGGCCTTGAATTTACTGTGTAGCCCAGGCTAGCCTCCAACTCCAGGCAGTCTTCCTGCCTCAGCCTTCAAGTGGTGGGATTACAGGCATCACCCATCATGCCTAGCTCACATTTTTTTCTTTTAAATTTGTCCTGTGTCCTATTGCCTTCCTTTTAGCTTAAAAAATACTTGTCATACTGAATGTACCAGTAGTCCACATAAAATCAAAGAGTATACACACCCCACAAAAATATGGCTTAGATCAGCTATTGTATAGCAGAAAGCGTAGATATAGCAATTTATCTGTAAAATTTATTTGTTGTGAATGGTTTTGCTGTTACAGTGGTACAGTGCAGAACTCAATGGTACAATAGCAAAATTGAAAATAATGTGACGCGGATACAAACTCTTTGCTATAAATCAGTGTATTGAGAATGGTGTTTATTTTGAAAAAGTTCTAACCTCCAAGTGGTACAAACCTTGTTGCTATTTTAAGTTCTTTTAACCCATTTTTAAATCTTTTAACATCAGAACCTAAAAACCATATTATTTATTTGGGTTTTTTTGTGGGGGGGTTCTTTTTGAGACAGGGTCTTGCTATGCAGTTCAGGCTGGCCTTGAGCTCACTTGGTAGCCGAGGCTGGTCTCGAACTCCTGCGTCAGCTTTGTGAGTGCTGGTATTACAGGTGTGTGCCACCATGCCCAGCTAAACCATATTGTTTAAAAGATCATGTGAAATTTGAACTTGTCATACATAAAACTGAATAATTAAATGTTGAACGTAGTTGTACTTGCCCAGTTACTCAGGAGGCAGAGGCAGGAGGACCCCAAATTAAAGGCTAGCCTGGGCAAGTTAGTGAAAGCCTGTCTTAAAAAAAAAGAAAAACATTCCCGAGTGTGGTGGCACACCTCTTAATATCAACACTGAGGAGGGTAAGGCAGGAGGATCCCAAGTTAAAGGGGAATCTGAGGTACAGAGGACTTGCCTGGATTACATATTGAGGCCCTGTCTCAAAAAGTGAAAAAAGAGGGGCTGGGGATTTAGCTCAGTGGCAAAGCGCCTGCCTGGCAAGCGCAAGGCCGTGAGTTCGGTTCCCGGTACCGGAGAAAAACCAAAAAAAAAAAAAAAAGTGAAAAAAGGGCTGGGGATGTACTCAGTGCCAAGGCCCTGGATTCAATCTCCAGTAACCTCCCTTGGACAACCAGAGCCTCCCCCAAGTAAAAAGGGCTGAGGAGGTAGCTCAAAGTTCCCTCAGGAGCATTAAAAAATAAAAGAACAAAAACTAATTAATATTATGGCTTTTTGGACTGCTACAAATTCAATAATTTTTATTAAATTATGTGATGGCTGGGAGTGGTGGCATACATCTGTAGTCCCAGCACTTGGGAGGCTGAGGTGGGAGGATCGCTACAAGTTGAGGATCGCTACACAGTAAGTTCAAGGCTAGCCTGAATTACATAGTGTGACCCTGTTTCAAGAAAAAAAAATTATGTGATATCCTTACTAGAATATAAGGTCTATATTCTGAGTTGCATTCTTGCCTTTTTTTTTTTTTTAATGTTTGCCTATCACATAGTAGGTTCTTACATATTTATTGAGTGTATAAATCTTAAATGAGTGTATTGTAGTGCTCTTTATAGAGTGGAATAACATGATTCTTTATGGTATAAAATGGAGTTAATCATTCAGGTTTGGAGCATGAGATTTTTAAAAATCTTACATGTTTTTTCCTGTCTTCAGGTGACTTGATGGAAGGGGAGCTCTATTCAGCTCTCAAGGAAGAAGAGGCGTCTGAATCTGTTTCTAGCACCAATTTCAGTGGCGAAATGCACTTCTATGAGCTTGTAGAAGACACAAAAGATGGCATTTGGCTAGTTCAGGTATCAGAAACTGATTGTTCTTGATAACTTGAGAACCTTTAAAAGAAATTACTTTTACCCAAATAGTATCTGGGTGGTGACCATTCTGTGTACTTGTGTCATGTTTCTTAGGCATAACTCAGTTCTGAGCGGAAGAGTCTAACGTCTTCCTAAGGAGGTTTTCGCAGACCAAGATAAACAGATATTCAAGAGTGGAAAAGGGAAAGTTGCGAAAAAGGGAATGACTTTTTTTATTTAGAATCAGCAGAAACAAATCCATTTCAGTTGTGGGATCTACATTTGTGTGAGAAACATACTCGTATTCCTTTTGTTTAGTGATATGCACTGTTTCTGTCAGTTTTTAACTAGTTTTGAGTTCGGCAGCTCAAATAATTTTTGTGCCTAAGAGGAAAAACCTAAAATAAAAGTAAGGGAGTCTGTGTATTCAATAAATAACCAACTTTGTCTGTAGGGGCGGAGCTATTGTGGACAGGGGTAGGAAGTGCCCATTATTTTGCTTATGACTGAAATAATTTTTGACGAGTTCTTATACCAAAACTGATTTAAGTAGTATATTAGAATTTTAGAGCCATAAAGGCCCTTAAAAATTACCTTTTGTGAAAAAAAAAAAAAAAATTACCTTTTGTGCTTCTCGAAATATGGTCTCTGGTGAATGAGTAGGCACACATTATCAGTATATTCTAATGTAAATTAAAATCATGTATACTGTATTATATCGAACATGTCATTTTCTAAATATTGCTTAAGAAAGTTAGTTATTTAAATTTTTTTTAATTTTAAAAATAAAAGGAGGAAAATACTAACAGACAGACAGACAGATTTTTACAAAATAGCAAAGGATCAGTACAGACAGTACAGAGTTGGAAACAGTGTGGTAGGGAATTAACAATGCTTGTTGTATTACATATTGATATCTTCAAAGTGGTTTCTCATGAAGTTATTTAAATTTTTTAAATGTAGTTTCACTTTTTTCTTTTCTTGAGACAGAGTCTTAATATGTAGTTCAAGCTGGACTCGAGCTGGCAGCAATCCCCCTGCCTCAGCCTCCCAAGTGCCAGGATTACAGGCGTGCACCATGAAGCCTGGCTAAAATGTGGTTTCACTTAAAGTAACATATCAAGTTAACAGCATGAATGTGGCTAAAATTAAGAACATGGTGTGTGAACAGGTGAAGTTTGGGAGTCATATCAATCTAACCCTTTCTAGGGTGCTGAGAGGTGATATAGCTTGCCATAGGCCATGGGTACAATTGGTAATATTGAACTAGGATAATAACCTAGGTCCCTTGATTTTTTTTTTTTTTTTTTTTTGTCCAGTGCGCTGATTATTTCACTCAAAGACAGACAAAAGTTGACTTAGGGTATGAAAATTAAAATAGCTTCTTTGTATTTCTTTCTGAGAACAAGGACTAAAAAAATAGGTTTTTGAAAACTTCGAGTTCCAAGACCTTAGTTGAAGGCCTGGCACTTTCACTGATTTGCAGTGTGATTTTGAATAGATAGGTTTTCAGTTGCACTTGGCCTGAAATAAATACATCTACACCTAAGGAAGATGAAATAATCCTGTAGTCCACTATGTATGTGGGTTGAGGTTGGGGAATTCTCATGGAGCTTGCCTTAAATATCAGTGGTCTTTCCTTTATTGTAACCTTCCTACCATGTTTGAATTTTACCCTCCAGAAAATCTAATTCAGTAATTTTTAAGTTTGGGAAAGGGAGAACTCGTGTTTGTATGGGTGTAGTCTATTCATTATCCGTTCAAATTTTGGTTTATTTCTGTTAATTGGTATTGAAAAATAAGCTGTAGCTTCTTTAAAACTTTAATTTCCAAACTAATTGTTCCATTTCTTTCCTCTGGAATTTATTTCTAATAGTCTGGTCAAGAAATACCTATAATTTTAATTACTGAGATTGAGTTCAGTAGCCCGTGCTGGAACTCTGTGTTCATATATCTAAATGTCTGTGCCCACATGATTCACCCCGTGGAAACACAGGTAAAGATGCATCTTGAAACTTGGAAGAGACGTGTCAAAAGCCCAGGAATTCTTTCATACATACGATGCTGACTGAGATTAGAAACATTGAGGGTGACTAGTTAATAATGTATTCTTGGCTAACAGCCTGTTTTTAATGTCTTATTAAAGCTATCCATGGATTAAACTCATGTAACATGTGACAAAATTAATAGTTTATTCAGTAAATATGGGTGTGCCAGGCCCTGTTCTGGGCCTTGGCGGTGTACCGGGAACAAACACCGGGCTTAGTACTTGTTCTCTTAGGCAGCTCACGTTCCAGCTGGGAGATGCAGACACCAAAGAAATGAATATTTGATATAATATCACTTAGTGGAGTGTGCTAAGAAGCAAAATGAACAGGATGAGGAGACGGAGAATGGCAAGGAATTCTCTTGTAAGGTGATACTTGTTGAAGGAAGTAAGGAAGACGTAAGCATGAATGTTAGCGTTATAAATTGTAGTCTCTAAATTGTATTTCTTTGAAAGTGTTTTTAAATCTCATAGGTTGAAAGACACCTAAGAAAAAATAGAATGTATTCATTTGGTTTTCCGTGTGTGAGAAAGACATAGGACGCATACTTCATTTTCCCAGTGACCCTTAAGGTTCACCCGCATCACCACCAGCTGGATTGTGTCCCCTGAGGCCAGCGGCTTTCCATCTGCCAAGTGGCCGGTGTGGGCTGCAAGAACAGTCCCTAGCAGGACAGCTGAGCAGAGGGAGACTGAAACCCTGCCCTTGGCTCTGTGAACTCACTAGCTAAGCTGATCAGCACAGATACCTGGTTTAAGCACTAGAATTGTTTTTGTGTTTTGGGTTAAAACTATATTTAAAATTGAAAATATCTGTTTGAAACAGAAGAGAAATATTCTGACTGTTGTTCTTTCAGCTTAGATTATATTAGTCTAATCTATTGTAAAGGGTAACTTTCAAGAATTCAATTTTTAATAATTTGAATGATTCTTTTTATTTTATAGTACTGGAGAGTGATCCCAGGGCTTTCACAGTGAGCTACATCCTCAGTCCTTTTTTATTGTTTATTTGAGACAGGGTCTTGCTAAGTTGCTAAGGAACCCGGGCTGGGCTTGAACTTGCCATCCTCCTGCCTCAGAGTGCTGAGATTACAAGTGTGCGCCAGCATGCTCAGCTGTTCTTCATTTTAAAATAAACTAATTTGTTTTCCTTCTCTCTAAGAGGAGTGATGCCAATTCAGCCTTTAAATTGCCAGGCTTTCCCACGTCTCCTGTATTCTTCACTGTGTGAGGTGAACCGAACTGCTTTCAGTTTCTGAGGTAGCAGCATACATGGGACATTTTTGCCAGTAAAGAACACTATGTAATCCATGAAGAACCCAATTTTTTTTCCTAACAGTTCTTTCTGACATTCTGAGTTTTCCTTCTGTGTTCTAATATAACGGTTTACCTTTCATTAGTTATTTATTTTAAGGTTTTGTAGGTTCTTTGATTCTGCTGCTACCTGTCTTCTTGGCGTCATGTATCGAAGACTTGGACAGAGAGGGAGATGCACAGCTGATAGGCTTCTGTAATGGGAAAGTTAGCATAATTTGTGGATTTTACGGATTTATTCTCTTAACATTTCTATTTCTCTGTTTTGATTGTGAAAAAGAGAGTGTGTGCACGCGCACGTGTGCACACATACATCTCTGGTTGTGGGGATTGAACCCAGGGCCTCACACTTGCCTGGCAAGTGCCCTAACACTGAGCTACATCCCCAGCACTGTTCGGACTGTTAGCTTAATTCATGGCGGACACGTTTGTTCCCTACCAGCTGTAATAAGGAATCTAAAGTGACTGGAATTGAGGTAACAGGGAAAAGCACTATAAAGTCCTGGAAAACTTTGGTCAGTATTTGCTGAAATATTACGTTAATGCAATTACTATTTGGCTGATACTATTAATGGCTGACTTTAAACTTACCTTTTTGCTTAGACTGTGGTTTTGTTAGGGCAACTCCAATTTATTTCTTTTTTACTGCTACTCTAGAGGCAAAAAGCATGGCAAGCCACTTTATCTGTTATAAAAGTTTTAGTGAAAAACTTTGTATTTAGTTAAGAAGTAAGCCAGTGAGAATACTAGAATACTAAAAATTAAAATGTTTATTTTGCCAGTCACTCATCCCCATTTTTAATGATTTTATACAGTTTGCATGTGTATATTTAAGTCGTCCACAGTTTCGAAAATAGACTCCTGTTAAAATTAAATATTGAGAAGTGCAGAAAATATAGCACAACACTCCTTTTGTTCCCACTGCTATTTAATTAAGCCTCACTAACATCGCGTGGGATTAACAGTGTTAAAAGGGATATGCCAAATGTTCTGATTAGGAATAAACTCCACTTCTAAGAAGTGCCAAAGTGCATTTTTAAATGCACTGAATGGGGTGTGTTTATGGCTCATTGGGGTCAGGAACACTAACGTGCAGTTGTACAGCAAAATACTGTTTTACACTAGTGTTGTCCAGAAAATACTCTAGATGACAGTTTGCTAAAGAAGGGACTTTTGTTATAATGAAATAAAAAAGGTAGAGTCTTTCCTTTAGGGATTCTTTGAGATCCAAAGTAACAGGAATGAGCTACTAAATTGTAAAAAGCTGAAATAGTTTAATTATCTATTGAACACCTAGATGAGATGAGCGAGGTACCGCATTAGCTGCAAAGAGTACAACGGTGAGCCAGTATGGGAATGCCAGGTAGAGCGGCGGACACCCTGGGAAAGGGAACGGAAAGATTGCTTCACTTCTAGCCTGTCTTGCCAAGTCTGTTCCAGGCCTGGAACTGGAGCTCCACTTCCATCCAGTTCTTTTCTAGTCTGAAACTATTCTCCACAGAAGGAAGCCTCCTTCCCAAACCAGCAAGGATGGTGCCCCCTTTAATGAGACCAGCAGTGAGGATGCTACTCAGAATGGTGCTTGCCTTTAAAATACAAGCTATACGTCTGGGGCTCTAGTAGTGTGACACAGGCTTTGTGTATTTTATTCTGCCATGTGACTCAGCCAGATGAGTTATTTTGTGAAAATACTGACATTTTTATAGTGGCCATTTAATTAAACCTCTACCAAAATTAATTTATGCTAGACCATCAGGTGAGTCTCATAACTGTGTAGGACATTGGACAAAGCAATTTCTAGTTGCATAAACTATTGAGTCATATTAAATGCTTTCATGTAATGCCCAGGTGGTTTTTCACTTTAGTGCAGCTCTCAGTCAGGGATCCTTAAACTCTTCAAAAGCAGAAGGTAGGACAGACTACTGAGTAAACAAGACCGGGGAACTGAACATGGGCGCGCACCTGCTCCGGAGATGCTCACCGCTCTCTTCACTCAGTCCTCCTGTCTTTGCCAAAGCCAGGATGGGCCTAGAAACAGCCTGCTCTCATTCGTCCTCCCTTTTCTAATATTAGAGCGCTTATGAGTCTAAAATACACCTGTGCAGTGAACAGGATCTTCGCTGAAAGACACCCCAAGACTTAGGGCCCTGATTACACTGACGGACATCTCTTAACTCCTTGAAGCAGTTGTCAGACACAGACCCGAAATGTTTGGGTTATTTGCATTGTGCTCAAATAGTGGAAAAATAATCTGAAAAAAGTTCTTGAGAAGTAAAAAGGACAGAGAGCAGGGAGTGTGGTGATAAGACGGCACCAGGACTTACTAATCTCCCAAGGACTCTGAAAAGTAAGGTCAAGATTTCTTTAATAACGTGACCAAAAGAAGAACGACCATATTGACTCTGCTGTGGCAGCAGGGGGAAAGGACAAGACAGCCTGCCCTGCTCGGTCTCCCTGATTCTCGGTAACCCTCACACCTTCGGACCACAGGAAAATGTAAAAGCCAGAGTCTTACTGGGTAGTGTAAGCTGTGTGAACCTCTTCAAAAGGAGCTTTCTACTAAGATTTTTTCATCTCAAACTGCCTTCCTGGTTATCTCAGCTATCTGAATATTTTTGTAAGGACTCATAGCTCCCTCAGTAAGACCACTTCTTTTCATTAAAAAGTACTGTCAGAACCATTTGCTTAGTTGGTTGCTCTAAATTGAGTGTACATGCAGTTATAAGATGCAACATTTGCATGTATGCCTCTGTAAGTATGAGGATGGTACCAGCATATAGCAAGGGTTACTGAAGACAGTTATCTGTGACCGCATAAAATGAACTTAAAGTCACTTGGCCCTGGCCATGTGCCTGCTATGTGCCTGCTACCTCTGACTTTCCTCAGACTTCCCAACTCAGAGGCTGCATACAAGGTAGCATCCTCCCCTCTTGCAGGGAGTTGACTCTTGGCATTCATTCCACAAACCCATCTGGAACATTATTTCCTGAGGCTTTGTGAATATAAAAATAGTCCTTCCTGCCAGAAAGATCAGGGCCCTCAGAGTATTGTAATTTTAGATTGAATAGCACTGTATCAGTAATACAGCATTTATGAAAATAAACTTGGCCTGTAAACCCTGGACTTAAAATATCAGATAGCTTCATGGTGACTTTAGACATTTTTGGTTTTCCTTGAAATGCCATTAGTTATTTTTGTGTTTTTGTTTTTAATATTTACTAGATTTTGTTTTTAAAGGGTGAAAGATTTATACGATCTGGAGAAACCAGAGTATGATTTTGTTTTTAATATTTTACTAGAGTCTTCACTGAAATTTTTCTTCTTTTCAGAGCAGGAAGATTAGGGGATAAAGGGAGAAAAAGGTATTAAACTATTAGAACAGATGACAGTGATAGTTGAAGTTGTTACATGTGTATTTTGAAGATCAGTTTTTCTTAAATTGAGTTTATTGGTACATTTTAGGTATACATAATCACATTTATCATAGGTAGTTTGTACCTATACATAATACATCTTGATTCTTTTTTTTCCTCTTCCCCTGCTGTCTGTTCTACCCCTCTTCCCCTCCTCATTTATAAAAGCTTTTTTCCATTTTTTCTGAAGGTCAGTTTAGAATTTTTTCCTTTTTTTGAAAAATCTGTTCTCCTAGTCCTGTGTTTGAAAGCTATTTGCAAATTTGAAGTAAAGGCTCAAGAATGTAAAATTATTATGATTGTTATTTTTATTTGTTAGAATCTTTCATGACTGTAAAGGAAAAAGCCATAGCAGTAGTAGTATTGATTTAGTCAAAGTATAGCTTAATAGAAAACATTTTTGACCCTTGACTTCATAATTATGCTTTTAAGAAAAATGAAATTTGAACTCTTGAGAATTTTTCATGAGCTTTATTTGGATTATTGTTTACAGTTTTCTTTTCAGAGCAAAGAGAAATGACTCTTAAGAGCCATTTTCTTCCTGTGCAACTTAATTCTAGAGAAAAGGCCACATGTTCGAGAACATAGCTTGTTTTTTTTTTAATTGTGATTTCCCTTGTTTTTGTAACTGCCAGAGTATGGGAGTTTCTTGTGCTGTATTTGGTGTTTGAAGACTTTAGTTGGACAGTTGCCCCTTCTGTAATATTGAAATAATAATATGGTATAGTAACAACTGGAAACAATATCTTTTTCAAAAAAGTAAAATTAAACTATGAATATATGTGGTTGGTAATTAAAGTTTCTTTTTTTATTTTCTTTTTGGGAGATAGGTCATAGCAAATGACAGAAGTCCTTTGGTGGGAAAAATTCACTGGGAGAAAATGGTTAAAAAAGTGTCAAGATTTGGAATACGCACAGGCACTTTTAACTGTTCCAGTGATCCCAGGTAAGTGGATTGGACAATTGTTAGAACTTGAGTCTTGATCAGAATCCTTCTTGTTGAATAAAGAGTGTGATATTAGAAGCCTGCTTGAACTAAATGCAAATCATAATGTTCAGCACACTGTTACTTATGCAGGTGCTTGATCAATCATTTTTATTAAACTAGCATTTCTTGGCTTTCTGAGATCTCTTTCTCTCTGGCTCTTCTGTGTTCTTTCTTTGTGGGATGTCTTGTAAGAGTATCCTCAGTCTTTTTTCTTTTTTGTGTCAGTATTTTCCAGACAGCTCTAGTCACTGCTGATCTAAATCTTTTCTGGTACTTCTGACCTCTGGTTTGCATTCCCTTGCTCATGTCCGTCTAACCCTCAGCTGTCTCTGCATATGTCTTTCTTCCTAAAATCTAATTCCCCAGATCACATTCATCCTGTTTTCTTTAATCCCATATTTGTGCTTGAGATCTTTTTTACTGCCTTTTACTGTTTTAAGTTTTATTTCTTTACCCATTTTCTTAGACAAAAATCCTTGAAGGCATTTTTGTTTCTTTGCACTTCAGTATCCAGTCTGTCACATTATTTTTTGTTTTATTATTCCATTACTTCTTTGAAATGCTTTTTTTATTGTCATTCCTAATACCACCAAATTATAACTTACACTGTGTTATCCACTGAGTTATCCATTTGGTGAATATTTAACAGAAAATGAGCACATTGGGCATGTTTTGTTTCATGCAGAGAAGACATACGACATATGTAAAAAACCATATGTCTCAGGCGGGTGTAGTGGCACTTGTCTATAATCCCAGCACTCAGGAGGCTGAGGCATAAGGTTTGCTGCAATAACTTATTTCCATCCTTCATTTCCCAGTGAACTTACCCTTGAATCTGTTATCCTCAGATCAAGTTTTGGTGGAAGATCTTTTATTCCCCACTGATGGTATTATAATACAAAAACAAATAATAGCAGTGATACTTGGATATTTTTTCAGGTCAAGCTAAAAGTCAGTATCAATATTACTGTTTTACTGAAATATATTCAGGCTTTATTTTTTAAAAATCAAGGAGACTAATACATTTCAAGCACTAAAGTTTATAAATATATTAGGAAATGCCAAAAACAGATTTTAAAAATGCAAAAGTTAAACATATTATAGTCTAATACACTGTAATTGTTAGATAACAGTAAAGAATTAAATACAACAGAAAATGAAGATAATCTTCTAACGTGGAAAAATGAAATAGATGTTTTAGTGTAATCTTATAAAACAGTATATCAGAACTGTCATCATTAAGTAGATTTTAATGCAGATTTTTCTAGCTTTTATTTTGAAAAACTGTTTTTGTACTAGCTGAGGAATGGAAAAGAGATACATACATGCTACCTCCAAATATGTTTCTCAAAATTGTTCGGCTTGAAATAATTCCACTTCTTATTTATTGGTTAAGAAGTCTTTTTTGAAGCTGGGTATGGGGGCACATGCCTGTAATCCCAGCATTCAAGAGGCTGAGGCAGGAAGTTCGAGGCCCCATGAGTTCGAGGCCAGCTTGGGCTACATAGTTCAAGACCAACCTAAACTACATAGTGACACTTTTTTTTGCAGGGGAGAGGTGGGGGTTCCAGGAATTGAATTCCTGACCTTGTGCTTGCCAGGCAGGCGCTTGTACCCCTGAGCTATATCCCTGGCCCAGCAACACTCTTATCTTTAAAAAAACAACAAAACATCTTTTTAAAGTAATGTTTTGTTCTTACTGTTAATTGTAGTTATAATTCTTTGTTATTAAAAAAAAACACCTGCACTGGGGGTGTAGTTCAGCAGCAGAGTGCTTGTCTAGCATGCATGGGACCCTGGGTTCCACCCCCAACACTACAGGAAACGAAGCTCTTCTTGTTTCCTTCAGTTTCATCACAAAGGTGATTTTGGTGTACAGTGACTGTGAGTCACTTTCAATATTGTTGTGTTCCTGTTTCCTCTTTTGGAGAGCCTCCCAACTAGAGTATGAACTGTTCTTGCCATCAAATCGGTGCTTAGTCAGGGTTATTTTTTGTTTTTTTTCTTTTAATGACTAGATATAGACAAACAAAATGCAAAGGCAGGGAGAAAAGTATTCAAAATTTCGATGAAGGTGTAACTGCACAAAGAACAGTGTCATTCAGGAAGTGATATTTAAAAATTGAATCATTTTCTTGTTGTCAGGTTTTTTAAGAACGCCAAAACCTTGTCATCTGTGGGCCACGCTGCTTTCTTTCGCTGTAGTCTCTTTTGGGTGCTTTCCTGCTTTCCGATGTGTCACTCCACTGAGAACGTTCAGGATCACTATTTCTGGGCAGCTTCTGACCCAGGACAGGGGTAGCAGTTTTAATTTCTTTCCCAGTGCTCCCAGCAGGGTGGCATCGCTTGGCTCTCACACTTACTCCTCAACCAAGAGATCTGTTTCAGAGGGCTTTTCTTGCCAGGTCCACAGTCTGCTCTTTTTCTGGAGAAAGTAGGAGGTGAGGTGGTATTTATATGTGTGTGTGCAGACAGGGGTTGTTAAGAGAAGACTGAGAGTATGGGAATTGTAAGAGCTGAGAGGAAGGCAAGGGTTAGACTGATTTATGGTAAGAATGACAGGTTGTGAGGGGCCATGGAATAAACAGGAAAGCTACAGAGGCGAATGAAATGGCATTACCTAAACAGACGCCAAGGTAACTTTTTAAATCTCACTTGCCACACCAGAAACTGAAATACCAAGATGCACTAGCCGTATTTCTTAGCTTTTTAAAACTTTTCGTGGATCTCAGAAGGTCTCTAAGAGCTCAGTAGGTTTACTTTTAGGAACTAGAGAATGAAAAAAAAGAACTAGAGAATATTTTCATGATGTTTTCATTAATTGAGTCTTCAAAAAATTCTTTTTTGAATTGTCATTAAAAGTTGTTATATTGATGTAAAGTAATATAACATTCTTGGAAAATATTACATTTAGTCCTCATTTTTGTTGAACAGTGGAAATTAAGGTTAATATGGTAGCCGAGTGTGGTGGTGCATGCCTGTAATACCAAAACTCAGGAGGCTGAGGCAGGAGGATCACCACAAGTTTGAGGCTAGCCTGGGCTACATAGACCCTGTTTGGGGAGGGTGGAAATTAGTATGTTAAAAAAAATTAGCATGTCATACTATATTTGTGTTTTGGATTTCTTTGGATCCGTGTTTAGATAAATATATATTAGTAACGGTGTTTATGAGAGGTTTCTTTGCAAATCTTGGAAATAAAATTTAATTTGAAAGATGCATGATGCCATAAATAGAAGTAAGACATTTATTTATATGCATTTGACCTATTGCTTTTTTCTGGTGAGGATAAAAATAGAATTCATATCAGTGAATTGTTTGTGTTGGACAAATGTAGTGTAAAAGGATTTGAAGATTCTGTATTTTTTAGAACTATATATTTTTCAAATCATTTAGTTGAAACAAGATTGATGTTAATGGAATATATCTTGCTAAGGGAGTGAATTTATTCAACAAAAAACGAAGAGTTGAGTCTGTGATTCTGAGTCACTAGATAGTTTCCCAGGTTATTACTAGCCTTATCCTTGAGATGTAACACATTCATTTATCTTAAATTATGCCACAAAATCTGTAAGATAAAATTAGTAATGTTCCACAAAACATTATACCACATATGTCAAGACTTTCCTGTCTGATCATATGAATGTATAATGTGCTAATTTAATTTTATAAAAATATAGTCTGTGCTTATTAAGTATAACATGTATGAATTTTACATCAGTATTGTGAATTAAGAAATCAGACATTACTATTCATTTACAAATTTGTATACACATGGTAGGTTTTCTGTTTTATAACTTTATTGAGGTAAATTTTATATACCATAAAATTCCACATGGTAGGTTTGGGAAAAGAACATTTATTTTAAAGCAAAGATAGTTACCATAACAAATATCTCCAGGGTAGTACAAATAGTTGTTTTCATTTTTTGGTATTTTTCATCACCTGATTCTTTAGAAGGAGATGGCTATTTCAAATCTCATAGCAAGAACCTATCCATTTCCAGAATGACTAGTGTCATGGTCCTACTGAATAAATCTAAACAAATGACTTAGTTAAGTTAAATTTTAGTTAACTAACTTAGTTAACTAAAAGTTACTTTTCAGTTAAATTTTATTTAGTTAATTAAATTTTAGTTAAGTTCTACATACTCTGCTATAAAATGAGGATCATTTTTGGGCTGAATACTTTGTTTCTTCTTCATGGTCTTCATTGAAAAGAGAATATGAAATAATGGGACTTGTGGACCTCTTTTCTGGGTTGGTGTTTGTGCAGATTGTTTGAAACAGTGCTTGATTGTCAGGCATTGTGGTAGATGCTTGAGTTATGAGTTAGCTTTTTATCACTGTGACCAAATGTCTACATAATCACCTTAAAGAAAGAAAGGTTTACGGTGTCAAAGGGTTCAGTTCATGGTTAGCTGGCTCCAAAACAGAAATATCATAGCAGGCAAACATGGTAGCCAGGAAGAAGAGTAGGAGGGAAAGAGCCAAAGAGAAAGGAAGGAGCTAGAGACAAGATAGATCCTTCAAAGGCATGACCCTAGTGGCCTGATTGTTCCAGCTGGGCCTCAGTTCCTAATAAACCTATTCAGCTGTGAATTCCTCATAGAATTAACCCATTGATGAGGTCACCATCCTTATGATCCAGTCACCTTTGTAAGCCCCACCTCTGAGCATTGTTGCATTGCCCAAAACATTGGTCTTTGGGAGACACTGTATTTAAACTATAATAGTTAATAAATGGTAGGGCATGTCATGTACCCTCAAGGATCTTGCACCAATTCAGGGATTCAACTTGTAGGATAACCTATTTGTTTCCCTGTTCTCTGCCTATCTGAATTTTAGCCATCCTTCAAGATGTAAACCTTTCGTGAAGATTTTACCTGCTCAAATTCCAAATGTTCCCTTCCTTTGAACTTCTTTTGCATTATTTAGAAATGAAATATATAATTTTATATTTGTTTTGTCTTTTTAGTGGGATTTTAAATTTCTTGTGAGAAGAAATTATCTTCTCTTTATTTTATTTATTGATTGATTGTCTTTTTGAGACAGGGTCTCACTATGCAGTTCAGGCTGGCCTTGAGCTCAGTTTGTAGCCCAGGCTGGTCTAGAACTCGGCAATGATCCTCCTGCCTCAGCCTCCCAAGTGCTGGGATTACAGGCGTGCGCCACCACGCCCAGCTATTTTTTTTTATCTTATCAGCACATAGTATAGTAGTAGGTACATAAGAGACGAAATACAGTATTCGCTTATTCCTCTGACTCAAAAGATTTTTCAAGATATACTTTAAAACAATTTTTAACAGAAACAGAAATATGAAATTACAAAAAAAGAGCTTGCTGCTTCTCCTTTGCACAACTACCAAGCTCTGGTCCTGCTTTTTGATTATTCGAAGTCATATAGTTTGGGGGAGATGGTACATAATGGATATAATTCTTTTGTCAGCTAACACCTGTATCTTTCAGGTGTTAAGGAAACTTATCAGGGGTGCTAAGCTGCATGTCAGCCTAGCCGTTTACTTACGGTTTGCTCTCTTACAGATACTGCAGGAGAAGAGGCTGGGTACGATCCACACTCATTATGTCTGTTCCACAAACAAGTACTTCTAAAGGGAAAGTCATGCTTAAAGAGTATAGTGGACGTAAGGTTGAAGTAGAGCACATTTTTAAATGGATAACTGCTCATGCAGCCTCTCGGATCAAAACCATTTATAATGCTGAACATCTGAAAGAAGAATGGAACAAAAGTGATCAGTACTGGGTAAAAATATATCTTTTTGCAAACCTTGACCAACCGCCAGCTTTCTTCTCTGCATTAAGTATAAAATTTACTGGAAGAATTGAATTTATTTTTGTTAATGTGGAAAATTGGGACAACAAAAGTTACATGACAGATATTGGTGTATATAACATGCCATCATACATACTGAGAACTCCTGAAGGAATTTACAGATATGGAAACCACACAGGCGAATTTATATCCCTTCAGGCCTTGGATTCTTTTTTGCGCTCATTACAACCTGAAGTAAATGATCTGTTTGTTTTGAGCTTGGTTCTAGTTAACCTTATGGCTTGGATGGACTTATTTATTACTCAAGGAGCTACCATCAAACGATTTGTGGTTCTTATAAGCACTTTAGGGACATACAATTCTCTATTAATTATTTCCTGGCTGCCTGTGTTAGGGTTTTTGCAGCTCCCTTACTTAGATAGCTTTTATGAATACAGCTTAAAATTGTTAAGGTATTCCAATACAACCACACTGGCTTCGTGGGTAAGGGCAGACTGGATGTTTTATTCTTCACACCCAGCCCTGTTTCTCAGTACGTACCTTGGACATGGTTTACTAATTGACTACTTTGAGAAGAAGAGACGGCGCAGCAACAATGATGAAGTCAATGCCAATAACTTGGAGTGGTTATCAAGTCTGTGGGACTGGTACACCAGCTACCTCTTCCACCCGATCACTTCTTTTCAGAACTTCCCTGTAGAATCTGACTGGGACGAAGACCCTGACTTATTCTTGGAGCGGTTAGCTTTTCCTGACCTTTGGCTTCACCCTCTGATACCAACTGATTATATAAAAAACTTACCAATGTGGCGATTTAAGTGTCTTGGAGTCCAGTCTGAAGAGGAAATGTCAGAGGGTTCTCAAGATACTGAAAATGACTCAGACAGTGAGAACACAGACACTTCTAGCAGCGAGAAGGAAGCATTTGAAGATAAACAAAGCAGAGTTCACAATTCTCCAGGAAGAGCAAGTCACTGTGGTGCCGAGGCTTGCTCATGTGCCAATAAGTATTGTCAGACCAGCCCGTACGAAAGGAAGGGGCAGTCCTACGGATCCTATAGCACTAGTGAAGATACGGAACCTGATTGGTTAACTTGGCCTGCTGATATGCTGCACTGTACTGAATGTGTTGTTTGCCTAGAGAATTTTGAAAATGGATGTTTGCTAATGGGGTTGCCTTGCGGTCATGTGTTTCATCAGAATTGCATTGTGATGTGGTTGGCTGGGGGCCGACACTGTTGCCCTGTTTGCCGGTGGCCTTCTTACAAGAAAAAGCAGCCATATGCACACCAGCCCTTGTCAAATGATGTCCCATCTTAACCATGTGCAATTTGTCCTTTATAAGCTTTGGGTACCTTACAGCTTGCCTTTTTAATGTTAGTCACATGTTTTTGTGGTTTGAAGTTTTAGTTTAATGTTAGTGCAGTGACAGGAAATACACATTATGCTAATGTTGATGACTGAATTTATTTGGTTGCCTTGTGTGTCAGTTGAATGCATACTTAATTGTAAAAATTTTATTTACAACATTGGAAATTCAGAAGTTAATGTTTTTTGTAAGCACAAAAGAAGTATGATAGAAATTTATCCTAGCAAAACTTTACAAAGTAGGATCAAATTCTTATGGAATTGAGCTGGTTTCTTATCCTAAATGTTTCCTCCCTTTTTACAATCTCTGTCCAGCACCTCTTGGTTAAATAATGTATGCTCTGAGATATGAAATTTAAACAGACCTATGAAATAAATTATTTTAAAACCAGAAGATTACAGGTTTCCAATGTTAAATTGTTTTTGATAAGGTTGATGATTTCTATTAATTTCACAGGTAAGACAAACATAAGTTCAGACTCAGAGAAGAAACTAGAAGGTAGAAATTATGTTGTTGACACTGGCCAGAAGTAATGTTAATCTTCCTTTTACTGTGGTTACCTTTGATGGGAGAGAATTTCATGGAAAATTTTTAGTAAGTATTAAATTTATTAGTATTTAGCACATTCATTTAAATAAAATCAACTAACCTTTTAGCTACACGTAGATATCTTTGTGCTTTGCCTTTTAATTTTAAAATTTCGAAACTAGAGAAAAGTTGGAAACAATGCAGTAAACATCCATTTAATTCACCACATTGAAATTTACCTCTGCATATTTTAATCTTTCTTTTTTTAGATAAATCATTTTTCTGATCCTTTTGAAAATAGATTTGAGTCATCATGATGCTTCCCCATCACCATATTTCCTAAGGATAAGGACATTTTCTTACATAACCACTGTACCCTTATTACACCCAAGAAATTTAACACTGATTCAGTAGTATCTAATATACAACCTATACCCTTCAGTTGCTCCCAAAGTGTTCGTCTTTATATCATTTTATTTTGTTTTTATTGTGAACTCAGGTTTGTGCATTAGGTTTAGTCTCATTTTCAGAGTACTCACCATTTTCTGTTTGTAAATGTTGCTATTAATAACATTTATGAGGAGTAAAAGCCAGTTGGCTTATAGAATGCTTCACAGTCTGGATTTGTCTTATTTCTTCATAATTAGATTTAAATTAAAAAGCATTGCCTAGGTAATACTCACTTCCATTTCTATGTTGTAAGGGGGCCCGTGAGATCAGTTTGTTCCATCACTGGTGATGCTAAATTTGGTTAAAGCGAGTACCTGCCTTATCTATCCATTTTAAGATGCCTTTTCACTATAAGAGGAACCCTTAACCAACGTGAATACCCTGTTCCTCATCTCAGTGTTTTTAACATCCATTCATTATTTTTTGAATCACTTACTAATAAGAGTTGTAACATGGGGATTTTCTGGTTCCACCATTCGTTCACTTATTTGCTAGCACTTTTTTATGAAGAGCTTTCCATTTTCCACACTTTGAATATGACTGTGGACTCAGATGTTTTTTAACGTTCCATGTGTTAAAGCTCATTCTTTTGGATACTCAGATAATACCAAATTTGGCTAGTAGGAGTGCTTCTAACTCTGCTCTGATACTGTTTTGATAGATCCTTTTCAGTCTTCATGCACTTTCTCATTTTTTGATGGAAGGTGTTCAACTTTGCTTTGTATTTTCCTGTCTCAGCCTTTTAATCAAGCTTATCTTCTTTTTTTTTTTTTCAAGCTTATCTTCAAAGTATGCAAGTTTAATAGTAGACTTTAAAAATCATTATTTGACTGCCTTCCCATAAAAATAAATCCTTAATTGACTTTTCTGGTAAGAAAATGAAATTATTTCATTTTGAATTGCTTTTGGGGTACTGGCAAGCACTTCTACTGCACGGCATGTTGTGCCTTATTTTGTAATGCTAATGGAAAACATACTCTTCAACTTACATGGGGTTGTGATCCAATAAACCATCATAAATTGAAAATATGGTGAGAAATGCATTTAAGACCCCCAATCTCAGGCTGGTGGTATAGTTCAGTGGCACAGCACCTGCCTGGCAAGTGCAAGGTCCTGAGTTCAATTCCCAGTACCAAAAAAATAATACGCCCACTCTCATGTCCTAGAAACAGCACACTAGAATGTGTTGCATAGCTACAGAGATGGAGCTCACTGATGCTACCCAGTATTGGCAGAGAATGTTGTACTACATGTTGCTAGCCTAAAAAAAAAATCAGAATTAGAAGTACAATTTCTGTTAAATGTGTGTCTCTTTCAAATCATTGTAAAGCCCAAAAAAGGAAGTCAAGTTGTAAGTTGGAAACCGCAGTAAGGACCAGCAGTTACTGACTTTTATTAACACTTGAGAGCTTTTAAAATAGTAACCACAAGCCAGGTGTAGTTGTGCAGGCCTGTAATCTCAGTGCTGGGGAGGCTGAGGCAGGAGGATTGCCACATGTTCAAGGCCAGGTTTGGCTACATAGTTCAAACCTAGTCTGAACCACAGAGTGAGACCCTTCTCAAAAAAAAAAAAAAAAAAGTAACTGTAAGCCGTACTCCTCATGTTCTGATTCTCCTTTTGAAAAAAGAGCCACTTTTTTTTTGTTTTGAGACAGAGCTGCTATGTAGTTCAGGCTAGTCTTGAGCTCATTAGGTAGCCTAGGCTGGCCTTAAGCTGGGTTCTGCCCTTGGTTCACTGCTCTTTTCTCACATTTTCAACAGTGACCCAAATCCACACTTCTAGCAAAGGCCCTATAGTTTTATATGCAGCTATTTGCTGGATAGCTCCTCTGGGCTGCTTTTTAAGTATCACAAGTTTTTCATTCTGTCTCCGCACCCCATCTTAAGGTCCTAAGTTCAGTCAATGAGGGAGAAATGCATAATTCATCATGAAATGTACACAAAAGTACAGAAATACTAAGGACAATTAACCTTTCTAAAACATCCCAGGGCACACCACAATTTGGAGACTTAGCTGGGTGGGAGACAAACCCATTTTAGCACTGGCTGTCCAGGCCCTTCATAGCCTGTTCCTGTTTACCTCCTACACTCGCCATATCACCCCAACCTGCTTGTCACTCCAGGACCATGTTCTGGTTTTTCTCCATTTGGTGCTTTGCTCTTTCTACCTGGTGGTATTGCCCCTTCTGCTCTGCTTTGCCTGGCTACATGGAACTTTCTCCCTAAATTCTGCACCCTGCTACCCATCCTCTCCTTCACCAGGCTTACAAAGGGACAAAGGTATTTACATACTAGACATTCACATGCTTCTCCAAAGTGATCAAACAGCATTACCAACAGTGGATCACACATGGATGTCCTTCTGAGTCCCACTGGTACCTTGTACGTACCTGTCATACTTGGAGCATCGAATTGAAACTACATGTGTCATTTTAAAACACAATAGAAATTGTGCTTTATTCATCTCACTAGAGTGCGTGGCATAAAATGGGAAATTGCCAGATTCAGATCTTTAGGTGCGCTTACCTCATCCCTTAACTTTTAAGCACAACAAATAATGCTTTTGTCAGATTTCCTGGAGGTGTAGAACTGAAGGAAAAACTCAAGGTTGACAAGCTCCCAGCTTCGTGCTTGAAAAGAAAGTTTAATTTCTTAGACTAACCTGTTGGGTTTCATGAATCATAGATCCCAAGTATGTGGGCTTTGTAGTTACTGAACTCTGTGGTTAACTGGAATGGCAATGCTCTGTTGAAGAGTTTTTCTTTTCTTGTATGAATCATTTCATGCTCTGGATGATAAGCCCCCCGAGGTCAGGAATAATGCTATAATTTACTCATTTTTAACATTATAGATCCAGTATAGATGCTCATTAAATGTTGATCTGAATTTTAAGAGTATATTTTAATTTTGTCTCCATTTTATCCAACATTTTATTACCTATCTGATGTAGGTGGAACAGATAAAGCAAGAGATTATATTTTTACTACTTAGTAGTACCATTAGTGACAAAGATACCAATATTTATGGTCAGCTCCAAGATAAAGATATTAATTTATTTCCCCATACATACTTCTTTTCATCTATTCCTTAGATTATTTGGGAGCCTCCAGATTATTATTATGATCTTTTTCCTTGCTGTCCTGTGTTTTTGCACTTGGCCATTTTATTACTCCTTAAAACTCTACCAAAGGGCTATTATGTACACAAAGGTGAAACATTGGGTCCTCCTCCTACTGGACCTGATTAAAACTTTAGATAGTACTGAAATTTAATTGTTAAAATAATATTTTGAGCCATCTGTTTTAATCATTCTTTTCTCGTTCTTTTGATAGCAGTACTTCTTATTGATCTATGATCATTTTGGGTAATCTGTAACATTTTACCAGCTTCTGATGAAAAATTTTATTGTTTCAGTAGACCATTTCTTTTCATAAAAAATATCAGTTGGAATCCAAGCAATCTTGACTTAATAGATGATCAAGAACTCAAGACAATTGGGATAATAAGATGTGACTAAGACACAGCTTTCCAATTTCTGTGTCTTCAGAACCCAGAGAAAAAATTCAAGTAGGAAGTAACTTTATTTTTTTTTTCCAGTGCTGGGAATTGAACTCACGACCTCGCGCTTGCCAGGAAGGCGCTGTGCCACTGAGCTAAATCCCCAGCCCCTCCCCCATTAAGTTTAAAAGATATGTCAGCCCATCCAAGTTGGCTGTGGCCTCTTTGTAACCTCCAGATACGATCCTATCAGAGCTTTTTCTATCGTATTTTTACTCTCAGAAATGAATGCATTTATGGAAGAGACAACTAAAGGAACCTGCCCTTTCTTTCCTCAAGCATCCGTTATGCTGGTGCAAAAGTGCATACTTGATACTGTCAATTTCTCTTAGATTATGTGCATGATGGGATAATAGGCTTTTTATGTGTGATGTTAAATAATGATACTTGAATACTTTCACTTTTTACCCCCAGTGCTAGGGCCTGAACCCAGGGCTTTGCTTATACTAGACAACTGCTCTACTACTGAGCTACACTGCCAACCCTTGGATACACTTGTTTACTCTATTTTAAAACACACTCTTAGTATTGACATGGCGGATACCTTACTAAATTTATAACATTTATCTAATAATGAAGAACAAAAGTAAGCTTAAAATAGAAACCCAAAGAGATGTCAAAGTTGGGCACTCACATGTTTTCTTATTCATGGAGCATCTGTGAGGCAGATGAAAAGACACTCAGATGCTCTGTCAAAAACTTACTTTTACTATGCATAGAACTTGAATGAGCTTGGCTATTAACTTCCCAGTCTCTACAGTAAAAACTGCATGTATGGAAGCTATGGAATAGTGGAGAAGTCTGCTAGAGGAAGGTCAGCCAAAGAAAGGAGGTGTTCCTTCTATCCTTACAAGAAAACTAGAGAATTGACGCCTTCACCCTCATGGAGCCATGGATGCCGTTAGCTCTAGACTTAAGAGGATGTCACTAATTTTAACAAAAGGAAAAGTTTTTACTTCCTGGAAAACTAATTTTGTGGACATTATGTTAGGAGAGAAATCTTGCTCCATGACTTTCTTATAAAAGGTTAATGCCCAGCAGTCTCACCAGTTTTGGCATAAACCATGAGATCAATAGTATGATATAAAAATGACTTACACACAGCATATTTTTAGTCAGTGTCACTAATGTTACAAAATTCTACAAGCTCTTTTGTGTTTTAAGAATTCCAACTATGTGTTGATGATGGAAGGTCTGGTGACATATTGCCACACATAAATTATTTGGAATTTTTGTGAAGACCTTTCACAGAGACAAAGTAGTACGGTTTCAGACAGCAAAGAAATGAAAATGCTGGTATTTTCAGGGTGGTTGGTTTTCATCACTGAAGTCCTCTGTCTTTATTTTTACTTAATTCTGAGCCAAGTGGCTGAGCAGCAGGTTTCTGGAACAAAAATACCTCAAGCTGACTCTCAGCTTTGTTGCCAGAGAGTTTTTGTTTTGGTTTGGTTTTTGGTTTTTGTTTTGAGACAGAGTCTCACAGTGTAGTCCAGGCTGGCCTCACACTCAGTGATCCTCCTGCCTCAGCCTCCCAAGTTCTGGGATTACAGGCATGTGCCACCACGTTTGGCACATTGTCAGAGTGTTGAGTAAGACATATATTTCACAATATTATACGCAGCAATATGTCAGGCTTTTAAAACTGTATTGTGTAAATTATTTGTACTGGACTTGGTATACTGTGATAAATCTTTGTGTAGTTTTGCTGTGAAAGCACCTCGCTTTATTTGCAGAAGAAGGGAGAAAAAGAATATGGCTCTTCCAGTTTTCCTGCTTAAAATAATAGAATCTGAATGTCAGAAGATCTGAAGGTGATTTAGTCCAATCTTCTGCCTTACATTATTGATATCCCTGTTATGAATTGGCATACTCCTCATCTAACAAAAGGCATAGTACATTTGCAAAAATCTATAAACATTCCACCTGCCCGGATCCTCCGAGAAGCATGCAGTGAGATGGCAGCACAGCAAGAGCAAGTACTGAAAGCTCAAGTCTGGACAGTTTGCTGGATACACTCTATGTCACCAGCTTCAGGAAGGAGCAGAGTCAAGCATTCATCTCTTGAAAAAGCTAGTCCTAACAGAACCTACCTTCTTTGAAATATGATATATCCATTATTTATCAAAGTGGCATATACTTAAATAAGGTTTTTATTCAGATGGAAGCCTCTACACTGTAAGGCATTAAAGACTGTTCTCATGAATTCAGCACTAAACTCATTCCATCGGCCTGAACATCTCCAAAAGCGGGAGCAGGAGACATGACCGCAGCTTTGTTCCATTTCAGCCAGGTAGATTTCCTGCTGTTCTGAACGAGGACGGGTTTACAGTCTCCGCTGTATCTCCATCACTGTGGAAAGGATGCGAGGTCACACTCCACAGCGAAGGGCGGCTCACAATACAGCACAATACACACCAGATTTGGTTATATAGGAAGGAGAAAAAGAACATTTTACAAATTGCCAAGGACTGGGAAAGCCTGCAGTAACCCTTTTAGTTGCATTCCTTTAACACCAAGCAAGGGTGTATCTAATTCACTCCTTCTGGGGAAATACACTTTCTAAAAAAATATGCTCTTTGGTAATCAGAAACCCAGAGTTTGTTCAAACCACTTAAAATTTTTTAGCCAAGGAGAATGTGGTGTTAAGTACAAGCTGCATTGTCTCTCTGAGGAGTATCGCACAGTCTGAGTGCAGCACTGTTGTTTTCTGAAATAATATTCCTATGATGAGACCCGTATGTGGGGAGTGGAAAGGCTTTTGATGTTTCATGTTGTATGTTAGTTGGCTAAAAAGTAGAGAACTGGAACAAAAAAGGATGGGGCCAATGGACAGTACCTTCATTATTCCTTTTTTAAACACTTTCAGCCACCTAGGAAAAGTATATTGTTTTCCCTTTCTCTAAAGCTTTTGCTAAAAGGCAGTGTATCTCTAGAAAGATAGAGAAACATCAAATAGGCAGATTGTTCATGTATCACAGAGTCAACTCACTCATGTAACCCACCACTCAGAAACCGAACAGTGGCCACATTCTGGATACCTCCCTCCGTCATATCCCAGTCACTACACTACCCAGTGAGATTTCTGCGATAACTTCTAAAATCAGAGACTAGTTTTATTTTTTAAGTGTTCTATAAATGGGTTCATATAGGATATAGTCTTTTGTGTGCAGTTTCACTTCAAATTATATTTCTGAGGTTTATCTCTGTTATGTATGCCAGTAGTTTGTTCATGTTCATTGCTACATAGAATTAGTTATGTGTTGCTTAATGATACACATCCCGAGAAATGTTATTGGCGATTTTGTCGTTGCATGAACATCTCGCAGTGTACTCATACAAACTAAGATGGCTATAATGTCACTAGAAAATATAATTTTAAGGGACAACTATTGTATATGTGGTCTATCATAGACTGAAATGTCATTTTGCAGCATATGACTTTATTGTATATGAACTTACTACAATTTTGTTATCCATTCTATTGAGATGGATACTTCGCTTATTTTGTGTTTGGCAACTATAAATAATATTACTATGACTATTCTTGTAAATGACTTTAGTTTATATATGTTCACCTATCTGTTAAGGGTGAAATTTCTGGATTTTTGAGAAATTTTATGTCCAGTTTTGGTAGACACTGATAGTTTTATAGTTTTAACAATGCATATCCTCTCCTGCAGTATAAGAGTTCTAGTGTTTCACATTCTTGCTATATTGTTAATATTAATATTTGTTAATATTTGATATATTTGTTGTTAGCATTTGATATTACATAGAATATGAAAATATGTATAAGTATATATATTTTTGGTGAGTCTACAGCCATATCTCATTTCCCCAATGATTAATGAGGCTAAGACCATTGTCATGTGTGTTTTCTTTATTTTTGAGGGTCTCACTCTATAATTCAGGCTGGCCTTAAACTCACTGTTTAGCCCAGGCTGGCCTCAAACTTATAATAATCCTCCTGCCTCAGTCTACCAAGTGGTGGGATTACAGGTGTGCCACCATGCCTGGCCCTGTCACATCTTTTATTAGCTATTTGATTAACTTCTTTTAGTTCATCTGAAGGTTGTGGGTTATTGTTAAACTGATTAGCTTCTTTTGTTAAGTGCTTGTTTTGAGCACTTAACAAAATGAGCAAATCTTTTGCTCATTGCTTAATTGGGTTGCTATCTTATTTAAAAAGAATTATAGTAATTCTTTACACATTCTGGATATAATTCTTTTGTCAACTATATTTATTTCAAATATTTTCTACCAGTCTGTGGATTTACCTTTAGGGACAAGATATTTTAAAAACATTTCTCCTTAGAAAGTATTAACTACAAAAATATGAAAGTATCAATCACATACAAAAGCAAAGAGTAACATAATTAATCTCCATCTACCCAACTTCAACAATTATCATGTCACGGTCAATCTTGTGTCAGTTACATCCTCACTAAAAATCACCTTCTTCCACCATCCTAATTACCCCTTTGTTCCATTATTTTTAAGATTTTCTTATTTTGTTCAAAAATCATTTATTTATTCTTCATATAGTGATTGGATAAAATGCAACTGCACTGATGATTAAATCCAGTGGATACATCTTGTATTTCTGTTACCTGAAGTCTCCACATAGGATGACGCTATTGATGAGCGTCCTTGGCATTCCTCTCCCTTAAGCTTCTGTTCTACTAGTCTACCTGGTTTTCACCTGCTTCTCTGATCCTTTGTTCATGGTTTCCTTCCTGGAATTGTCTTCCTCCCTTGTTCTTTCATAGTTACACTTGTTTAGAAGTTTATTCCAGTTTTCAGTTCTTTTAGGTAATTTCATCTCTTCTCATGGCCTTGTCTCCCACCTACATGTTGATGGCTTCTGAATCCACCTTTCCAGTTCTTTGCACTTAACACTTGTTAATACTTCACAATGGGGATTAAATTCCAGCATGAGTCTTAGGAAACAAATCAAATTCAAACCACATGAAAGGGTCATTGTAAGGTTGGTCTAGGAGTTAGAAATGGGCAAGAGATGACTCAGGAAGGGTCTGTCTGCTTTTATCTCAAGATTATAACTTTTATAAGGGTTTAGAAGCCTCTCTGAACATGAAGGTTAGTCAGAAATAAGGATAAATTCACTCCAAAATTACTATGTATCATCAAGGGGCATTCTTTTCCAGAGGTTGGATTATATCTAATTTTTTATTTTTTAACAAAAGATTCCATCTATTATATAAAACAGTATATTATGGTTTTATCGGTACAAAATTCTTGCTAGGAATTGGGTTGTGATTTTAACAATCTACCTGGCAGATGAGAAACAGCTGTGAGCCAGGAACCTCTTTAAAACGGAATATTTTAGCAAAGAAGGAAGGAAAAACTGAGAAGTGGAGGAAAAAACAGGTTTTGTGTTTTTTGTTTTGTTTTTGAGACAGGGTCTCGCTATATAGTCCAAGCTGGCCTTGAACTCACTGTGTAGCCCAGTCTGGCCTCAAACTCATGGTGATCCTCCTGCCTCAGCCCCCTGAGTGCTGGGATTACAAGTGTGCACCACCATGCTTGGCCGGTTTCTTTCTCTTTTTTTTTCCCCCCTATTTGTCACTTATTTCTATTTTTCATTTAAATTCAGAGAAGGATTTAAAGCAAGGGCATTGAGGTACTTCCCAAGTCAAGGATATGTACTTACTTATATTTTTTAGGGCTCAGGAGGAGAATGTACATAAAACCTTTGAAAATGTGTGTGAATAAATGTCTGTGTGAACATATGGCAGGGGAGTATGATCCTGTTAAACACTTGCTGTGTTTGGCAGGAGTAAAGAGCTAGAATGCCTGCTCACTTAGTTCTTCCCACCCCCTCAGATGAGTGAGGCTTAGCAGGTGGGAGGATCCATGGCATGCTTCCTGAGGTTCCTGTAGGAAGGACAAACCACAGCTACAGCCATAGCTAGGGAGAGAGTGCTTTGTACAATGCCAAGGCAATATCAGGACATGAGTGGAGATTATGTGTTGCTTTGAGAGTGGAGTCTGAAAAATATATGAAAGGAAGATGCACGGTTTCCTTCTAGTAGCTGAGGAACAACTGCACTGGGTCCCATCAGCATCTATGGTCCCTTTATCTTACTGAGAGCCATGTGCCAAATGTAACCTTCTACCACACCCTCTGCTCTTAATGGCCAATGTTGTTAGAAGCACAGATTTAGGACCCAAACTGACAGAAACTGGGAGGGCTCTTTGCACATCCTGTTTTGTCTGCTAACGTTATTCATCTCTGTCCTAGCTTGGTCTTTGCGTCTCAGATCATGTATTAGGTACTTAGGGAAGAGTCACAAATTATCATGCTTCTCCCACCAAAAAAAAATAGACTGTTTTTTATGACATCTACCAGCCTCCTCCATGATAGGGGTTCCAAAGTTCTCAGTCATGAGATTTAATCTTACTCCAGAAAGAATGGCTATCATGATGAACTCAAAAACAAAAAAATGTTTGCAAGGTTGTAGGGGAAAAGTGACCCTGCTACATTATTGGTAAACTAGTAAAACTGCTATAGATGTCAAGTATGGAGATTCCTTTAAATGCTAAAAATAGAAATTCCACTCAGCCCAGCTATATCTCTTCTGGGTTATCTTCTCCAGAGTTAAGGACATCATATGCAGTGCTACATGCATACCTATCTTATAGTGGCTTGACTTCCAGTAGCTACATCTCAAAAATGGTCTATATGTCCATCAACAGGTGAACAGATAAAGAAAATGCATATATACACAATGGAGTATTACTCAACCATAGAGAAGTATACATGAGTCATTTCTGGGAAGATGAATGTACTTTGAGTCCATAATTCTAAGTGAAATAAATTAGACACAGAAGATTAAATATGATTTGATGGGGATGGGAAGACAGGAAGGAGAAGGGGAAGAAAAAGGGAATATAAAAACAACTAAGATGTGTTATGTACATGTACTGACTCCCCATGAGGAATGTAACCATCTGTACTGCAAACGTGTACTAATGAACAAAGGAAAAAGAAATTTCTTCAGGCTGGGTGTGGTAGTGCACATCTGTAATCCCAGCACTTAGGATGCTAAGGCAGAAGGATCATAAACTCAAGCCCAGCCTAGGTAGTTTAGCAAGACCCTGTCTCCAGAAAACTAAAACCAGAATACAAAATATCCCAACCTTTTCATTTTAGAAGCCTTAACACTAAAAATAAGGAACAAGGAAGGGAAGAAGATAATTCAATGGAAAATGGGCAAAGTATACAAAGAGTTGATTTCTAAAAGAAATCCAAGTGATCAATAAGTATACAAAAAGATGTTCAGACTAATAATCAGATTTTAAATTAAAAAATAAAAAAAATTAAAAAAAAATTAAATTAAATTAAAAAAAAATAACATATGGCAAATGTTTCAAGATTGGTAATATTCATTGTCAGCAAGGATTTGAGGAGTAGGGTACTTTCAAATACTATTTATAGCAGTTCAAAATACTACAAACAGTATGGACTATATTAGTATTGTATGTTGTAAAATTTCAACTGTGTCTGTATTTACATTATTCAATAGGGAGAAACAAAAAAATTAATGCTATGCAGCAGGGAAATCATTATAATACATTCTTTGTACAGAATTCTGTAGCTAGAAGTATTGACATTGGTGAAATTTTATGTAAAATTCTTAAAGGAGATGCAGATATAGATATAGATATAGATGTATCCTACATATATCATTTGATTAAAAAATAAAGTGCATGTAAGTGTGACTTTCTAGAGAGCTTTCCTGAGGAAGAGTGCACAGAAGTTTTACTTTTTACAATGGATGTATACCTTTTTGTTGTTTTTTAGGTACTGGGGAATGAAGCAAAGGCCTTCACACTGAGCTACATTCCAAACCCTTTTTTATATTTTATTTTGAGACCAAGTCTCATCAAGTCGCTAAGTTGCCCAGGCTGGGCTTGAACTTTCAGTCCTCCTTTGTTGGCCTCTCAGAATGCTGGGACTACAGATGTGTACCACCATGACTTAGTAAAAATATACTATGTTTAAGAACTTTATATTGAAGTATGATTGACATAAAACTTCACAGACTTGAACTCCCTAATCTGGCAAAAGTGGCATTGCATATTATCAGTGAAATAATCACAATCAAGGTAATATTCGCCCCTCCACACAAAAAAAAACTTGTCTTTTTAATCCCTCTCTGCCTCCTTCTGACTCTAGCAACTACTGTCACTATATATGTTATTTTGTATTTTCTAGAATGTTATAAAAATAGACCCACACCATATGCATTCTTTCTTTTCTAGCTTCTTTCATTCAGGATAATTATTTTGAGATCATGCAGTGTTTATGTGTAGGAATAGTTTATCCTTTCTTCTGGCTGAGTAGTATTCCATTGCATGGATCTACCACAATTGGTTTATCTATTCAGCTGTTGAACTTTTGAACTATTTCCAGTGTTTGGCTGTTAAAAATAAAGTTGCTCTGAACATTTACACAGACCTCTTTTTAAGGACATACACTTTTTTCCTGTTGGGTAAAGAGTTAGGTAAGGAATTGCTGACTAATAATAAAGGCATATGCTTAGCATTTTAAGAAACCGTCAAAATGTTTTCGAAGTTATTGCACCATTTTATATTCCCACCAGACTGCTTTATGAGGCTGAGGAAATAAAGGTGCAATCTTTTCACCATCATCCCATGAGCTAAGGATAGTGACTCTCAACTCACTAGGTCGATTTGATCTTCGATTGCTCCTACTAAAAATGTGTCCAGTCCTCTGTAGTCAGATTCCTTTCACAACCTGGCTAAAGTCAATGTCGGTGTGAGGTGTAGAGCAATACACGTGAACAAATGCTACACTGGAATTACATATTGGAAATGGAGTTGGCCTCAACTGAAGCTGAGTCAGGATGGAAAAGAGAGGGCTGAACTTCAGACATAGTGAAAAGCTGGAGTGGTTGGGGACTTGATGAAAAAGAGACGGCTGTAAATCAGGAGGGTAAGAAAGTTTCAGTGATTTGGTGACGATGCCAAGGAAGGAATGGTTTTGGTGACAGAAGAGGTCACTTCTCGCTGCTGCCGGTGACACGCCTACATGACACAAAGAATCTACAGGTATTTGGAAAGGGGTTGTAAATATACATGTCATGGTGGAAATACAGGTTCCTGGTGCAACAACTTGCATTTATGCAGCCAGCAAATTCTTCTCTTGCTGAGTATCACTTTTTTTTTCTTCTCATCCTTTACAATTTTTTTTACTAAGAACCAATTGCCAAAAAAAAGGCCCAAAATCAACAGAAATTTGGAAATAATATATCTTAATTCTTTCTTTCCCCACTCCCCTCCCTTCAATCTTTCTTACCCTCCTGATTTACAGCTTTGTTTCCATTTTTCCCTTCCGTTTTTTAAATCTCTTCTCCCTTCCTTTCCCCTCCCCCTTCCCTTGTTCCCTTTCCCTACTGAACATGTTCTTCCTACTAGACATTGTGCTCCTCCCTTGTGCTCCCTGTTTACTCTTAGGGCTTCTCACACGAGTGAAACAAGGTATTTAAACTTGCGTGACCACTCTCACCTCGCATTCCCTCCCACAATGTGTGCAATGGCGTCAGCCTTTCTGACCAGGATAAACCCCCCCTAGCCAACTCTGCGCGTGCGCGCAGCGCGTGCGCACCTCGTCCGCTGCCGCCGCGCCCTTCTCTGGGCGTCTAGATTCCCATCCTCTCGTTCGGCCCCGCCCAAGCGGCTGCCCGTGACCTGCCTGGGCGCAGGGAACGGAAAGCCGGAAGGGGCAAGACGAGTTCAGTTCACCATGGGGCTGTTTGGAAAAACCCAAGAGAAGCCACCCAAAGAGCTGGTAAGAGCTACGGCGGCGGTAAATAAGTGGGTGCGTTTGCGTGGGGTGTAGAGGTGTTGACAAACGACCGGACACTTTCCTCTCAGGCCGGCCTCCTACCACCTGGCCCCCATTTCCGGGGCCTCCCACTCGACCGAGGGGCCTAAGGAAGAGTCTCTAAGGAGACGGCTGTGGGTAGGGAGAGCCGTTGATACCCCGCTATCGACCAGGGAACTGAGGGCTATGTTAAGAGCTCTTCAAACTCCCCGTAGGGCTTTGAGGCAGGACGCGGTGTTGGTCGCTGGAAATCCCTTCCCCCTGCGCGCGTTGGTACGTCCCGCCCGGAACCTTTCTCCAGCGCAGGCTCCGCCCCTGGCGCCTGTCTACGGACCACCGGGCGGACCAACTCCTTTCTGAAGCGCTTTGCCCGGGGGACCCTCTCACACCCAGCTAGGGGGTCCCTACACCTGCCGCTGCTTCCTCACCGTGTCAGTATGGAGAGGGAGGCTTTCTTTTCTCTTTCCCTAGCCCTGCAAGCTCATACTGACTCCAGAGGCGCAATAATTATAGCAGGGACACGATCTAGGAGAATATACTGAAAATAGCTCTGCAAGACTGTGAGCTCCAGATTTGCTTATAAAATGAATTAATATGGGAGGCAAACGGTTAAAAGTGCTCTAAGGAGTCGTCCAAGTTTGAGTCCTGGTTCCCTATATCTCTCTCCTGGGATCACGAGAAAGTTAACTTTTATGCTCTTTAGTCTTTTCCTCTGTCAAGAATATTAGAATAATTGAAGATTAAAAGGTGTAAAGTTTGAGCTGATAGTGGTAATGAGGATTTATTTTTTATATATTCTACAGCCTTGCTGCTGAGTTCAGAGCAGTATCATGTGGGGGCTGATTAGATATTTCGGGGCCCACCTGCGACCTGAATCAGGTTTTGAATTCTGTCAAGATCAGTCCAGAATCATTAGTGATTATAAGTACCTTAGTACGGAAAGGCTCTCCAAAGCTCAGACCATATTAAAAACAATCTCCTGTGTCATCTCTGCCATTCTCTGTTAATTAGCTTTCACTTGTCGGTTACCTGTTGGAAGATAAATGGATATTGTGTTTTAGGCAATTATATTTATCACTTTAAAATGGCCAGAGTATTATACAAGTAATATACTAGAGAGCTTTTTCAACAATAATGAAACTGTTTCTGCAGACTCTTATCTCAGCTTTTGAGTGGTAAAGCTAGGGCCACATTCTAAAGGTAATAATTTCTCCCTACTAAAAAACACTTCTGCAATAACAAGCATCTTAGAACATACACATACCACAAAATGTGCATCTGCGTGGTGTTCTAAGGTTTGCAGAGTGTTGTTATGCACTTTTTTGTCATTTAGGCTCCACAGATTTAATTTTTAACAGGAAGAAAATAGAGGATGTTACTATACGCATGGTGGCACATGCCTATAGTCCCAGCTACCTGAGAGGCTGAAGAGAGAGGATCACTTGAGCCCACAAGTTTGAGGCTAGCCTGGGCAGTGTAGTGAGATCCCGTCTCAAAAAAATGCAAGTAAAGGATTTTAGGATTTTTCCATTATAGAAATGTGAGTGTTGCAGAAACGAGCTTCGCAAGCATTCTAGGTGCCTCTGCATTAATATGCATACTAATCACTAGAGGTCCTGTCAGAATTCAGTTTGTTTTGGGGCCTGAGGTGTCTCATCAGCTGATGATGGTCTGGTGATGCCGATGCCACCTCGTCTCCTCTTGAGTAGCAGGGTTGTAGAATGCAAAGAATGAGCCCTCACTAATGCTGCTAGTTATAATGCCTGGAACTAAGCATGCTAATCACTCTGGGAACTATCAGTGTAAGTACTGTTACTGTCCCCACTTACATGTGTGGAACTGAGGCATAATTTGTCCAAGGTTGTAAATTACATTACCAGTGGTTATAATCTAGTAAGTTCTACTATAAGACTTGTCTTTATAACAATCATGCCATTGATGCTGCTTCTCAGATGGAGATTATAAAGATAAAAGAAGAAGCCAAGGGTGTCATCCAGCCAGTAACATAAGCATTTCAAGAGCAAGTCTGGATTGGGTACCACATACATAGTTACAGGAGTTTAGAAGTTGGAGTGGTCAGCCCTAGGTTGGGGTGATCAGAAACTGTTTGTCCCTGCTTTGTCATTACCCAAGACTTTCTTCAAGTTCCTCTTAGCATTGCAGAGTATCTTTCTAGTTTTGAGTAAATCTCGTTTGCATTCGTAGAAAGAATATCTCAGCTTTAGGTTTAGCTTCTGTAAAGCACTTGGCTCTTCTGTGAATTGTGACTTCTGGCCAAAGACTTTTGTAACCCGGTACAGTTATTTAGCCTTGAGTTTGTAATTCAAGAAGCCAATAAAGCAGAGATGGAAAATACTTTTTTCTTTTGTAGAGCTGCTGATGCACAAATTGGGAGTCACATATGAGTGAGAAGATAAAGCTGAGTGAGCTGCCTCGTGCCTGTAACCCCAGCACTCAGGAGGCTGAGGCATGTGGATTGTCTGAGTTGGAGGCCAGCCTGGGCTATGTAGTGAGTTCAAGGCCAATTTAAACTACATAATGAGACTCTGTCTCAAAAGAAAAGAAGTGCTATTTGGCATTGTTTTTAATAGGTTGAAATAGAAACAAAATGTTCAGCCTCATAAAAGAAGCTAAATAAGGGAAATTTTTGAAAATATAATACTAGAGAGGGAAGAGGTATTAAAGAAAAATGAAAATTGACTAGGTGCTCTGGTCTCAGCTGGACAACTTGTGAGTTGGGATAAATTTACAGTATGCCTTCCACTGGGGGTTAGGGTATGTGGGCATGTGGGTCTTTGTGCTGGCATAGTATAAGAAAGGCCAGGCTGTACCATGCCATGAGGATTGTCGAACATGGTACCATTTGAGCCATGGTGACAAGTCAGACCAAGCAACTGAGACACATTATGGGTGATCTTATCATAGAATAGGTGCTGAGTAAATGTTGAATGATGAGTGTCAGAATAAGATTAAGTAAGCTTTAAGGTCAGGTTGTCTTAATGAGCAATGTTTCAAGGAATACTAGGAAACATTAACTATATCAGGAGTCTTTACAGATTGAAGTCTTAGCTCCCAGACGTCTCAGGCACTTTGATGAGGACATCTTAGTGGTGAAATCTATTCTGTTTTAAAGGGTCCAAGTTAAGAATAGGCCAGACCTGCTGAGGATGAGGGTGCCTTATAGTACATTTAGAAAACTGTGATGATCTTGGTGTAGAAACCACAAAAACTTGAAGTTCTACCCAAGAGTCTTCTCTTGGATTTGAGGTTCTGTTAGAAAATTGTGCTTATGAACTGAGTAAAACAATAAGTCTTCCTTCACTTGGTTCATACAACATACATTCATTGAGATATTTTCATGTTCACTGTGTTGGGACCAGGTTTATAAAAATAAATCATTGGATGATAATTTCAAAGAATACAAAGTTTACTAGGGGAGACCAACTTGTGAACAAATAGGGAGATAAGAAAAATAATATAAACAAGGTCTGTGATGTGACGGTAGAGAGGAGTTAACTATTGGGAAGGGGAGCTGGTCAAGGAGGGTGTTATAATTTAGATCTAAAATGTCCACCAAAAGTCTCGTCTTCAGAGGTGGGCCTTTTGGAAGGTGATTGGATAATGGGGGTACTATACTGGATTAATTCATTGATGAGTTAGGAGTTGGGTCACAGGGACTTCCCTTTAGCTGAGTCATCCTGCTTCCTGGCTACTGTGGGTTGAGCAGGTTTCAGGCCCTTTAGCCATGCCATTTCTGCTTACCATGGACTGAATGGTCTAAAACCGTGAGCCAAAACAAAACTTTTCTCCTTTTGTATTTGTCAGGTATTTTGTCGTAGTGGCAGAAAAGCTAATATGGTATGCCTGGGCCTTGCCATAAAAGGCATTAACCAGGGGGGTGGGTGGGTATAGGAGTAGGCAGAAGGAGGTATTCTAAGCAAAGTGAACTTTATGTGCAGGGTATAAAAGTATAGAACATCGATTAGAGAAACCAGGAAAAAATGGTTTGGAAAATGAAATGCTGTTCTCACTGAGTGGAATGCAGGAGGAGTGATGATAGTTATAAGATATAAAATTGGAGAGGAAGGCAAAGGAGAGATTAGTGAAGACCTAGGGATGGGGAGCATTCAGAACAATGGTTTGGAGAATGAATTTGAGGGAAGAAGCTTGGGCAGGAAGGTTATTTAGTGGCCCAGGTAAGAGATGATACTGATCTTAATTTTAGCAGAGGGAATAGGGTGGGTAGGATGAGTTTTAGAAACATTTCAGTGTATTCCGTTTGCTGACCTGCTGTGTGTGAAGGTGCAAGGATGATTCTTAAGCTTAAGCTTTTGTTTAACTCCACGCTCAATCAAATCCAGTCATCTTTTTGAATGGCAGTACCACGGACTGAAATTGAGAGAATTAAGAAGAGTAGGTTTGAGGGGAATGGTGATAGTGAAGAAGAAGCCAAAAACTCAATTTTGAACAGAATTCAGGAGAAAACTCTAGAGGTAGATATGTCTCGGGGAATATTTTTCTCTTTTACTCTGTGTCCTTACCAAAAATTTATGCTGTTTTTCTTCCGTATCATCCACCGGGCCAGTTTACTGTTGAACCTTTTCAGTGTGTGCTTACACATTGGCAAAGGAGCCGTTTTATAAGGGCACTAGTTCCGTTCCTTACACACTTAATCACCTCCCCAAAGACTTCACTGCCTCATTTTATCATCTGGGGATTTGGGATTTGAACATAGGAATTTTGGAGGAAACATATTCATACTATAGTAAATAATATAATGAAAACATACACACACACACACACACACACACACACACACACACACACGTACACGAGTCCATCAGAAATGTGTACATCAGGAGAAGAAAAGCTTGTATAAATAATTTATTGAGACATTATGAGATTAATACAAGTTACTTTGGCCTCTACAATTATAAAAGGTACTCAGAATACTGGCTGTTAGCTTCCAGACATTTATTAGTATGGCAGAGTACTAAAGTGTGTATACATTTTTTTGGTATGCATTTTTTCAATATTTCCAAAATTCAAATGTTAATAGCATTTTGCTATTATTTGATACATACTTTTAAATTGAATCATTTGAAGCACATTGTGAATATCATCACATCTTACTCTGCAACATTTCACATTACATCTCTGGAAAATACGGAATCTTTCCTACATATCTAACAATACCTAATACCATTGAATCTCCAGTCCATTTTTAAATTTCCCAGGTGTTCCCAGTATATCTTTTATAATGATTTTAGGTAAAGAGCCAGTGAAACGCTTAGTATTTGAGATTATTAACAGCTCTATCCCTGTGTTGTATTTTCCTTTTATTGCTGTTAAATACAGTTTTGTGGGAGGCCATGGATTTGGACTGTATACTTGCACTGGACCCAAAGGACCAAACCAATTTTTACATTTTTTTTTTTGAGACAAGATCTTGCTATGTAGCTTAGGCTGGCCTTGATTGCGTTGTAGCCCAGGCTGGCCTCAAACTCACAGCAATCCTCCTGCCTCAGTCTCCCGAGTGCAGGGATTACAGGCGTGCACCCCCATACCCAGCCAAACCAATATAATTTAATCACAGTTCTGAGCTTTGGTTGGCTGCAAAGAGGCCCTGTAGCCGATTAACTGGGTAAATTGTAGCCAGAGTGGTTGACTAAGCTATACCCAATTAAATTATTTTCTGTGTTCCACCTCCGTTTTTCTGTAAATGCTGTCTGTACATACTGTTTTGGAGTTCCCAGAATTCCCTGTGGCTCTGGGAGCTACCTGATTCACAATTCGTTTTTGTTTTGCTTTGCTCAAATAAACTCTGCTGAATTTAATTGGTCTAAGGAATTTTTCATTTAACATTTCTAGAAAGCATTCTGAGAGATGATAGCTTGGATGTCATGTGAAGGTGAAGTTCGTTAACCCTTCACAAAAATGTTATCTATTGTTTTTCCTTTTCTGAATCAACTTTATGTTTAAAGGTTTTCTGAATTGGTGCAATAACTTTCTGTGAGTTAAGAGGCTTTTTCTGCCCACTTCTCATAAGGACTATTTTGGACTCATGAGTTTTTATGTATTTGGTTTCTTACAGTCAATTCTGTTACTCTCTGATACTAGAACACTGTACTTGTAAATTTGATCAGTGAATCTGTTACAGGCCAATTCCTGTCTCCTTTTCATATAATCTTACTGGTTTCCTTGCTTTCTAGCATAATACATCCTGCTGTCATTTGTAAATATCTTCCAGCCTTCGACCTGAAATCAGCCATTTCTTCAAAGAGCACTTCTTATAGTAGCAGTGCTATTCAGAAACCAAAATAGGGTGCTCTTGTTTTTTTGCTACTGGAGTATCCCTGCTTTTAGGCCTTTTTGTGGAACAGAACTAGGAAATACAAGGTCTGATAAAAATATGGTTAATATTTAAATAAAAAATGTATTAGAGTAAAAAACACACTGACATTAATCTCCCTCAAAATGCTTGTCCTCACTTTGAACATACCCTATCATTCTTTGCAGTTTCTGAAGCACTTCTAGAAGGCCACTGTCCGGAGTGTCTTTTCATGTCTGCCTCCATTTCCTGAATTGATTCAAAATGTTGACAACAATTTCTGTCAATTAAAACATAAGTGTGTCTTCATCCACTGTACCCACCAGATCTGGCACAGTGTGACTTCTGGCTCTTCTCCGAAGTCAAAATGACCAGGGAAGGCAAACATTTTCAATCAATTTAGGGCACTAAGGCAGCCCTAACAGCACAGCTGAAGATAATTAGGGAAGAGGCTTCCAGAACTGCTTCAGAAAGTGGCAAGAATGATGGGATAAATATATTCAAAATGGGAGGAGGCTACTTTGAGAGCAATTAATGGTAATGTGTATTTTTCTGTAATAAACTTTTTAAAAAGTGAATGTAGACTAAGTTGTATCACACCAACCCTTCTGCCAAAAATAACTGGCAGAGCTGTTTGAAACTGCTGAGAGCTACCAAGATAGATCTTACAAAATCAAGATCCTAGAAAAGGAGGGTGCTCATTTACAAGAACTCAGTCATCTGAGACCACTTTCCCCCTAAAGAGATCTGAATTTCTGGTGCAGTGGGTGAGAAACTGAGTATTTAAGTGGAGCTTTTGCCAGACCCTGTGGTTGGGGAATTAAAAATCAGATTTCATGATTTTCATCAAGGATAAGGGACTCCAGTCAATATCGAGGGTTTTTGTTTGAAATGCTGTAAGAGGGTACACCGAACAGTAATGGTGAGCTGGGGGCTTTCACAAATACTGAAGCCCAGTTGCAATCTCTGTCTCTCTTTGGATTAAGATCTAGAAGCCGAGGCAGGAGGGTCATGAGTTTGAGGCCAACATGTGCTGCATAGAGAGTTCAGAGCCAGCTTGGATTGCATAGAAATCCTGTCTCAAAAAAAAAATGTTAATTGAGAATCAAATGCCAACCCACTACGCTAGGTGTTTGGCAGAAGCAAATGTAAGTTATCTTTGGAAGAAAATGACATCATCCAGAAACTGAAATTATCTTCCAGATTTTCATACACAGTGCTCAGAATTCTTTTTTGTTTTATTGAGACAGGATCTTGCAATGTAGTTCAGTCTGGCCTTGAATACTCTCTGTAGCCCACAGCTGACCTTAAACTCTTGGCAGTCCTCCTGCCTCAGCCTCTTACATGCTGGGATTAAAGCCATGAACCACCAAACCTGACCAGAATTCATTTTAAAGACATTTACTCATAAGAAATTTTTATATATCTTGGATATAAAGTCTTTGTTAGTACTTTTATTTATTACCACTTACGTGGTTACAAACATCTCTCAATGTGTGACTTTTTCTTTTGAGATGAGGTCTCCCTGTGTAATTCAGGCTGGCCTTGAACTCACAGCAACCTCCTGCCTCAGCTTCCTGAGTGCTGGGATCACAGGTGTGTGCCACCACACTGGCTCTCTTTAATTATAGTTTTATGGCAAATATTTTTAATTTCAATATAGAGAAAAATATCGAGCAAGGCATGGTGGCACATGGATATAACCCCAGCACGTGGGCAGACTGAGGCAGGAGGATCACAATTCAAGCCCAACCTGGGCAATTTATCAACTTAGTCAGAAGGAGAGATTTAGCTCAGTGTGAAGGCCTTGGATTCACTGCCCAGTACTGTTAAAAAAAAAAAATTAATTAATTAGTTAAAAAATCAGCTTTTTCTTTTATGGTTATTGCTTTTGTATCTTTAGAAATCCTTCTCTAATCTAAAATAATAAATGTGTGTTCCTGTACTCTCTTCTTAAAATAACAGTTTTGCATCCTGTATTTATATTTTCAGTCCACGTGGAATTAAATTCAGTAAAAGATGGAACAGTAATTCAGTCGTTTTGTTTTCCGTATGTCTTACCATTTGTCTCAGCTCTGTGGATGAAAAAATGCCTTCTTATTATTGGTTTTAGTTTCCTTTGCCTAGTTTGCTGGCATATAGTAGACTGTCTGAGAATGAATTGGAATGAAGGATATATTTTGTAGTACGAAACTTTCTGTGGGTTACTTATGATTTTCACAATGTTTTATCTAATTTGCTAATTATTTTTACTCATACTGTATACATTATGTTTTCCTTATGGATTATAAACGCCTTTCCTTTATTACAAAAAATTCTGTTGACACTAGGTAAATATTTGTTGAATTTCCTTCAGTTTGTTTTAAGCATGCTCCGCCCCTCCCCCCAGAGGCTTTTAACTGTAGTCATCGTTACACATCTGAGACTTGTGTGATACATTCTCTTTAGCTCTTTGATGGGGACTGTATTTCTTAGCGCTGACAACCTTAGAGTCACCTGGAGAGATTTTCAGTCCCATCCTCAGCCCAGCTAAATTGGTATTGTTTTAAATTTCCCAGGTGACTTTTATGTGTAGTTCAGGTTGAGAAGCACTGGTCTGGGACATGACAACACACATTTGCTTTTTCCCATTTCTTTTAGGTAAGTTTTTCTTTTGTAAAGTCTCTTTTGATTTCATACGTTTAAAAAGAATTTTTCTTTTTAACAGATTTTATGAAATTTTTGTTCTCTTGACACTTAAGAATATACATAGAAAGTCTACCGAGATTTTTGTTACTTATGGCTGAAATTGATTTTGTTACTTATGGCTGAAATTGTTACTTATGGCTAGAAATTGAGTATCTTCTTTGGGCTAGACATGCAAGGATTTGGTGAATAAGAAAAGGTATTTGACCTGCTGGAGCATACAGTAATTATAAGTATGACAAGTACTGCAAAAAGGAAAGGAGACAGGTTCTGTGTAATTATACTGCAGGAGGCTTTAACTTACTGTAGCAGTCAGGGAAGACCTCGCCAAAGTAACTTTAAACAATAATTAGAACAAATTCAGAAAACAAGTTCTTTAGATAAATTGGACCTTATAAAAATTAAAATCTTTTTTACATGAAGGGACATTATTAAGAAAGTGAAAGGACAGTTTACAGAATAGGAAGAAAGTTTTGCATCACCATATATCTGATAGAAAAGATCTACTATCAGAATATGTAAAGAGATTCTACAGCTCAACAGCAAAAAGACAACCCAGTTTTTGTTTTTTGGTTTTTTTTTTGTTTTTGTTTTTCTCCGGTACCGGGAACCGAACTCACGACGTTGCGCTTGCCAGGCAGGCGCTTTTGCCGCTGAGCTAAATCCCCAGCCCCCAAGACAACCCAGTTTTAAAATGGATAGAAGAGAAGCCAGCTCAGGAGGCTGAGGCAGGAGGATTGGCATGAGTTCAAGGCCAGCTGAACTACATAGTAAGACCCTGTCTCAAAAAAAGGACAGAAGATATGGGAGACAGACAAATGTTCAAAAATCACAAAGGGCTGGAGATATGGCTCAGTGGCATAAGTGCTTGCCTGGCAAGCCTGAGGTCATGAGTTTGATTCCCAGTACCAAAAAAAAACAAACAAAAAAAACCCATGAAAATGGGTTCATTGTTTCATTTGAAAAATGCAAATCAAAACTACAGTGAAGGCAGTCAGTGCCCGGGAAGCCATGTGGCGGGGAGTGCCAGCCTTTGGGCTGGACCCTAGCTGTTCAGGTGCCCAGGAGGTGGGACGTCGGTGCCCGGGAAGCAGGCCATTGGCGCCTGGGAAGCTGTGCAGCAGGGAGCGCCAGTCTTTGGGCCAGACCCTAGCCGTGCAGGTGCCTAGGAGGCAGGCTGCCTGCGCCCTGGAAGCTGCATGGCACAGTGCCGGCCTTTGGGCCGGACCCTAGCCACGCAGGTGCCTGAGAAGCTGTATGGTGGTGTGCACCGGCATGCGCTGGCCCTCAGACCAGCCACCACCGCAAGGTCAAAAACTATCATGACACAAAGAGCGGTGACACAATTGGCCCGCCACGCACCAGCCACAGAGGCCCACCCGGGACATGCATGAATCATCCTGATATGGAGAAACCCCTGGGAATACATGCCACACAACAGGTCACTCTTGCCCCTGCCATTGAGAACCAGAAAGGTCCAGAGTCAGCAGAGGACCAGCTACTGAACAAGGACTCGGAGAACATGAGAATACAGACTATGCCCAAAGACTCAGAGGTCTAGTTGACTGGGGTCATGGGAGCCGTTCAGAAGCTGGAAACCAGGAGGACCTTGCGCAATACCTGGGGAGACCCCCTGGAAGCTATTCTTCCCGACAGGACAGGCTGCGGTGGAGGAGCACGTGGAGCTCCGGAGAGGTCTGCACTGAAATTCCTGCTGCCTGTGCTGATGGTCGGATAGAGGACACTAAGTGGTTGCGGGGTCCCAATGCGCTGGGAGGCTGGAGAGAAAAAGCTACAAAGAATGGCTTTCACCCCAGATAGCTCACTTGAGATGTTAGTAAGAATTGCCTCCTCAGAATTCTATAGCCATGATGAGGAGGAGGCCAAGGAGAGAAAACAAAGAGACCGAGAAAAAGCAGCTGCTTTTGCTGCAGCACTAAGAGAAACAGATCCTAAGTCTGAGTCTCAGGGCCCCAAGAAGAACTTGATGACTGCATTCATCTGCTACTGCTGTTAAAAGCCAGGCCACCTCAAGAGGAACTGCCCTAAAAAGCCCCCTGGGCTATGCCCTGAATGCAAAGGTAACCACTAGAGAGATCGGTCTGCCCTCTGAAGTGGAGGCCCCAGAGCTCATACCCATCCTACCAGTTAGTCTAACAGGAATGAGGGGGCCCGGGGCATACTCTGCCTTCTCCCTTTGGCCAGACTGTCATGTCCATTGAGGAGCCTTGGGTAATCATGACTATAGAGAAAAAGAAAACAGCCTGTTGCTAGACACAGGTGCAAGTCTCTTGGTCCTTCTTTTCAATCCTGGCCTTCCTTCCAGCTGTCACACCTCAGTGAAGGGAGTCCCTGGTGAGGAGGTAATATGCTATTTTTCACAACCATTAGGTTGTAACTGCTTGTTAGATTTTTCTTGTGTGTGTCTGTCTTCCTGAGAAACCACTTTGAAGATACCACCGTGTATTACAGCAGCCATTGATATTTTCCTACTAATCTGTCCTTAACTCTCTAATGTTTGTATTATCCCTATGCTGTTTTGTAAATGGATATATGTTTATTACTATATGTTTCCTACAACAAGCATTGAGAATAGTCAATGAATATTCAATTGGTCACTCATGTATAGCTCTATTTATTTTCTTTAGAAACCACTTTGAAGATACCAAAGTATAGTACAACAACCATTGATAATAACCTACCTCTTTTGTCTGTAACTCACTATTTGTCTATTTGTTTTTCTGAGAAACTATCTTGTAGATAACAATATGTAAAACAACAACCATTGATAATTTCCTACCACTTTGTCTGTAGTTCAGTAAGCCCCCCTATTACTGTGTTATCCTTCTTTTACTCTTTAAAATAATAATAATAATAAAAAAACTACAGTGAGATACCTCACAACCAACAGATTGGATAGGATAAAGAAACTGGCCAGGCTTGGTGGTGCTCACCTGTAATCTCAGCCCTCGAGGCTGAGGCAGGAGGATTGCCAAGAGTTCAAGGCCATCTTGGGCTACAGAGTGGGTAAAAGACTGACCTGAACTACATAGCAAGACCCTGTCTCAAAAAAATCTATAAAAAAAAAAAAAAGCAAATTAGTGGTTGCTGAGAGGGGAAGATAGGAAGAGATTATTTGAGGTATTGAGGTGTGTTTGGAGGTAGTGAGGAAGTTGTTGCTGGGGATTAAATGTGGCGGCACTGTGCTGCTGAGCTACATCCCATGTCCTTTCATTTTTTGAGATAAGATCTTGGTAAATTGCCTCCTGTGGCCTAGAGCTTGCAGTCCTCCTGCTTTCGCCTCAAGAGTAGCTGGGGTTACAGGTGTGACCGCTGTGTGCTACTGGTATTGAAAAGGTTTGGAGTCCAGGGAGTTGGCGGTTGCAGAACATTGTAAATACACAAAATGCCACTGAGGTGTGTACTTCAAAATCGTTGTGCGTGATACAAACTTTGCTTTAAAAAAATGTACACAAATCCAACCTAATTAAAAATTTAGAAGATTATATCACCATATACTTTTAACTTGGGAGTGGCATTATTGCTGTCATGGTTGCATAATAAATGTTTTACAAATTTTGTTAAATAATTATTAAACATTAAAGGTGAAGTTTATTGAAATAAATCTAACAGTACAGATTCTTTAAGGCCTGAAGTTCATATGTCCATAGATAAATGCACGGTGGGTGAGTGTAGGGCTCATATCATTTATATTCCTGTTTTGTTTATTACACTTCAGTGCTAAGAAACCTCTTTTATATAACTAAGTAGATGCTAATGGAGGTTTTGTTATGGCAGTGTCACTCAGGTCTTTGAATTACTTCTGAGTCATATGCCAGAAAACACACAGTGAGTGGTTCAGTATAAAATTTACTTTTAATGATTAATCAGCTGACAACTCAGGTTTTCCTGTAATATTTTGAAAAATGAAGAATTAGAAAACTTTCATAATAAATTGGTAATTACTGATATTATTTACAACTTTCTCAACACACCAGTATTTCCTGTTTGCTCTAATTTTAGTGCTTCAGGCAAGTATAAGTGGGTAGGGGATACTGAAAGGAGAAGGAAAAGAGGAATTCTCATGATATAGCCAGAGTAATTTTTGATATGATTACAACTCTTTGATACCCTTAAAGCTGTCTTTGCTCATGGACCTCTTGAAAAACCTTTGTGTACTTGCAGGGTAGCCTGTGTCCTCTGACGTCTTAGGTAAGGACTTTGTAGCCTGCTTTCAGCTCCAAGTCTTGAATAGCTTGGAACTTATATGCAGCCTGAATAAAGAGATGGGGTGGTGGCGTGGGGGGGGGTGACCTGAATCTTTTTGCATTACTTAATTTTGGGGGCAGGTACCAGGAATCAAACTCAGGACCTCATGCTTGCCGGGCAGGCGCCGGGCCACTGAGCTAAATCCCAGCCCTACTTAATTTTATTAAATGTAGAATTAATACAAAGTTCTTTAAGGTTGATCAAGCAGTGGCTTCTCCCTCTCCTTCCCTCCCTCCCTCCCCCCCCCCTCAGGTGGCTTCTCTTATAATTACTTTTCTTAAATTTTTTTCCCAGGTCAATGAATGGTCATTGAAGATAAGAAAAGAAATGAGAGTTGTTGACAGACAGATAAGAGGTACATTATCACTCTGCTTTCTGTTCTGCTACCATTTGTTCTGCTTTAGTTCATTAAAAATAAACTGCATCTATATTATGACAGTTTATTCCCACACTAATTAAGTATATTGTCCTAATTGCTTTCTAGTTCTGTAATCAATATAAGAAAGGTGATAAATGAAAAGAAACTTTTGTAAGAATCAAAGAAATTTCTTCCTACTGAATAAAGAAATGCCTTTTATGGAGTTTAATAAAGAAATATCTTTTGTGGAGTTCAGACTGAATACACTGTGCATAAAAAATGTAATTCTATTTTCGTTACTCTATTTGCATATTTTAGCTTGACTGTAAATTGAGGAAAATACATTTTGAAATAAAATAGGTTTTTTTCTTTTCTTGCTGGGGATTGAACACAGGGCCTTATGGGGCATTATAGGATTATGATTCTTGAGAGAAGGGAAACAGCCCTAAAAGGGTCCTGCTTTCTTCCAGGAGACACTTTTTGTATTGTAGCACATGGAAAGTGATTACAAGAGTTTGGTGGACTCAGTGAAGTGAAGATCAGTGGTAGTGATGAATGCACAGTAACATGAGTGTGTTTAATACCACTGAATTGTGCATTTAACACTGAGTAAGCAGTATGTGGTGGTACAGCCTGCAATCCCAGCTACTTGGGAGGCTGAGGCAGAAGGACCTTGAGTATGAGGCCAGCTTGTACAGCTTAGCAAGATTGTTTTAAAAAGGGCCTGGGGTTGTAGCTCAGTGGTAGAGCACGTGTATAGCATGTGTGAGGACCTAGGTTCAATCTCCAGTACCACAATAAAAAAAGAAAAGAAAAAAAGAATGATGGTAAATTTTGTTATGTGTATTTATTACAGTTTTTAAAATTGAAAAAAAAAAATCCTGTTGAGGTTGGGGATATAGCTCAGTGGCACAGCGCCTGCCTGGCAAGTGCGAGGTGCTGAGTTTGATTCTCAGTACCCACAAAAAAAAAATCCTGTTGATCATACAGCATATCGTACTGATATTTTACTCTTAGTTGATGGCGATACAATACAATAAATATATTTAGGCTTTCCTTAAGTTGCGGTTTTTTATAAACTTACTGAGTAAACATAGATTATATTCATTTAATTGTGAGAATGCCATTTATTATTAGAATAAGCTCTGGAATGCATTTTTTAAGCTCCTTAGTACCAGTAGCAATAAGTCCTAGAATGGGCTCATGAAGATTGTGTGTGAAATTTTGTCAGTTGTAATGGGATTATGCTTTTCCTTTTCACTCTGAAACTACTTTGATGTTTCTGGAAATAGTGATTACTCCCCATGTTAATTATTTTTATTTTGTTTACGTCTTCTCATACTTTCCTATTTAATAGATACATTTAGATCACAGTAAAGAGATTGGGGTTCCAGAAAGTCTGATTTACACTTGGTTTTTGGTGTGCTAAATGTAGATATCCAAAGAGAGGAAGAAAAAGTGAAACGATCGGTGAAAGATGCCGCCAAGAAGGGCCAGAAGGATGTCTGCGTGGTTCTGGCCAAGGAGATGGTCAGGTCGAGGAAGGCTGTGAGCAAGCTGTACGCATCCAAAGCGCACATGAACTCCGTGCTCATGGGGATGAAGAACCAGCTTGGTAAAGTGGCGCTTACCTCGACCGTCACCTTGTAACACTGAGTTGTCACTGTCGTCAGTGAGGGTTTCCTCGAGTAGGAAGAATGGATTCAGGTTTGGTGTGTATGTATGTATATGTGTATAAAAAAATACATACATTCATACTGGGAACTGAACCAAGGGCCTTTACATTAAGCTACATCCGAGGCTGCTTGTTTTGTTTTTTAATTCTGAGATAGTCTTGCTAACTACTAAGCTGCCCATGCTGGGCTCGGATTTGCAACCCTCCTGCCTCAGCCTGCCAGAGCACTGGAAAGACAGGTGTGTGCCACCATGCCCAGCTTGGGTGTTTTTCTTTATGTTGTTTCAGTTGGAGTGTTGTACATATGTGAAATATAGTTATTACTATTTTTATGTTACTGTAGGTGAGTAGTTGGCACCTCCACTCAGATGTCTTAAAGTAACATTCATCTGCAAAAATGTTGATTTCCACTCCCCTATCACTTGTTCCTCTTCCTCATGTGTGTAAACAGAACTGCCATTCTACCTGGTAGCTTTAAGCCGAAAAACTAGTATTAATCCTTAATATTTTTCCTTTCTTTCATAGCCCTGTTACTCCGCCTCCATATTTTCTACTTGTAGAAATTTTGGCAATTTCTACAATAAAACTGCAGATTGTACCTTCATAGTTCAAGCTCGTATTGTCTCCTGCCTGGACTACAGTAATCTCTTAATTTGTCATCTGGCTTGTATACTTCTTCAGCTGTAATCCACACTTCACACAGCACTCAGATGATCTTCCTTAGATGAATAAATGTGGAATTACAGTATTCTACTTAAAACACAACCACCCTTCTCCTGTGTTTGGATGTGAAGTCAAATTCTTGCTCTGATCTCTAAGACAGTTGCTCTGACCTCATCTTAAACTTCTCCCCTTTCTGCTCTACATCCCGTGAGGCGGGCCTTTGTATTCCTGGGGCTGGCGGAGCTTGTTCCTGCATAGAACCTTCACAGTCTTCCCTCACCTCTTGGAATGCTCATTCTTTGTTGTCAGTCAAGTCTCAGTCCAGCTGTCAGGCATTCAGTGAGACCCGCTAAGTCCCCCCCCTCCCATTTTATTGGGACATTCCTTTAATTTCCTCGTAGCTCTCAGCAGCTTCTGAAATCAACTTGTTCAATTATTTTTAACTTGTAAGTTGGTTTAATTGTCTCTTCCCATTAGAACAAGGAACCTTGTGTATGCAGTCCACGATACCTCTCTAGTTCCAAAAACACTGGCTCAGTTAATACTTGCACAAGGAATAAACATGCTAACATGTTCAAGTGATGTTAATTGTTCTTCTATACTATATACTTTCATAGTATTAAATGTATAGCAGAGTTCCTTAAAGGAATTTTGCCATTAGTTTTTTTTTTTTATATTTTTATTATTTTTTAGTCTTTTTGAGACAGGGGTCTCACTGTGCAGTTCAGGCTGGCCTTGAGCTCACTTTGTAGCCCACCTTGGTCTCAAACTCACAGCAATCCTCCTGCCTCAGCCTCCCAAGTGCTGGGATTACAGATGTGCGCCACCACGCCTGGCTCCTATTAGTTTATTCTTTCTCCCTCAGTATATTTTTCATGACATATATGGATGATTATACAGATTTCTTAGTGATAGTGTCACTTGTTCCTCTGGTTACTGTGGGAGTCCAGTCTTCAATAGTGTGTAATTTTGATCTCTTCGCTCCTTGTAATGTCAGAACTCATATTAACTTATATTGGAATGCCCCAGTTTTCCACATGTTCTACCTAGAACAGTAAATGTACAGCCCATGGGGTACCTAAAAGTGCTCAGACCCTTTCAGGGGAATCTACAAGGTCAGACTATTTTCCTAGTAATACCAAGATATTTTTTGCCTCTGTCATTATATCACCATTTGCACTCAATGTGCAAAAGCAGTGTGGGAAAACTGCTGGAACTTGGCACCAGGCAAGATAGTGGACCCAAATGTTCTCAGAGTTCCTGTGCTCTTCATTGCCGTATACTCACAGTTAAGGGGAAAAGTCAGTTTCACTGAAGAAGCCTTGATGAAGCTGACAAATTAATTTATTAAAGGCCAACACATCTTTCTAATATTCTTAGAAGCATAATGAAAGTTGTGTCATTTATTTACTAATTTCTCCTTGTCTGACAGTTTCAGCTTACACAGAGCTGCCAGCTTGAGCAGTACATTACTAACACTGTATTTTTATTTTTGCAGCAGTGGTTAATAATTTTTTGTATTTTTGCCTTCACATTATTATGAGGTACAGAGTTGTAAATATCTGTGCATAGGTATATATCACTGTAATATAATGTGAAGGGGAAAATGTTATTGTGTCACAGATACAGGTATATACCTTAAATTTTTATGATTTTTTAAAATTTAAAATCCGAGAACAAACATTTTGCTTTGAAGGCAAAAAGATAGGTATTTCCAGCACTTGTTTCCTTCTTTCAGCTAGAATGGCAGAAGAGTTTCTAGTCATTCAGTCCTTTTTGGTTTTTTTGGTTTTTTTGGTTTTTCTCCGGTACCGGGAACCAAACTCACGACCTTGCGCTTGCCAGGCAGGCGCTTTTGCCGCTGAGCTAAATCCCCAGCCCTAGTCATTCAGTCTTGAATAGGATTGTAATGTATTTTGTCATGTTGATTATTTAGAGGCTAATGATTCTTCAAGGTGGACATTATCTTTGAGGAGTCTGGTTTGTGGCTAAAAACCCGTGTATGATCTTTTAGGGTCAACCATATGCAATTGGCAAAGTTTTACCTGGCGGTCCTACCTACCTTGTTCCTGTATTTCCCCTGCGTGTTCAGTCTGTCAGTATTTCTGCTTGGATTTCTCAGGGAAGGGTTCTGTCCTCTTCCTTGGTGGATCTTTTCATTTTGAGGACTTGTCTTCTCCCCTTCTTAAATGTGTGCCTGTGATTTCCTTTCCGTTGTTCTCCGTTTCTTCCTAAAAGCAGATGATCTTAGTTGTTGAATTTCCCAGACTGATCTTTCAAGTTTCTCATCTTTTTTATTTTCCAGTTTGAGGATAATAATAGTTCCTTCCTTGTAGGATAGTTTTAATGCTTAATTCATTGCCTGGCACAGGAGGCGCCTGTGAGCAGGTTGAGCTGTTGAGGCCTATGTGCGGGCCAGCCTGTGCGGCCGGCCGTATGCGCAGGCATGGGGTCGCAGAGAGCAGCGCTTTCCCAGCGCTGAGGCTGCGCTCTGAGAAAAGGGGGTGGGTGGAGAGGACCAGGTGAGCTTGCATAGCTGTTAGGAGACAGAGGCGCTCAGGCCAGGGTCAGAGAGAGACCTGCTGCAGTGGTGGTGGAGACGAGGGCTGTGGGAGCCCACGGGAGAGCAGGAGGAGGAGGCATCTGAGGAGAGGGATTAAGTGCACAGAGGCGCAGGTGAAGTATTTCAGGCTGTGTCAGGAAACAGTTTGATAGGGTGCATGAAGCGGGGTGGTGGGAGGGAAAGCTGGAAGGGTGAGCTGGAGTCAAGTTCTGAGAGTCAGGCTGAGAGATTTTAGCTTCATGCTGTAGGCAGTGGGGAGCACAGGGCGGACAGGTGCAGGGAGACTGCTGCACCACGGCGCGAGGCAGCGGGGCTCCGGAGGTCTGGGCTGAATAGGGTAGTTAGTAGGAGAGCGTAGAAGGAAGGACACTGTGACAGTGTGCATCAGTGGGACTTGGTGAAACAAGCCTGGGATGCTCTGAGCCCTCGTGCCTGGAAAGATTGCTGGGCTGTTAACAAAAGATGCTGGAAACCCCCTGAGGAAAACGGGCCTAAGACAGGAAGGAGATTTTGGGGCTGACCAGACTGGTTCTGTGAGACCCCTGGCTGTTGAGTTTATCCTGTTCCCCAGCACCTAGGCACAGTGCTGGCAGGAAGGGTCCCAGAGAGGGTTTTTGAGAAGATTTATAGTGGAGTGCTTCTTGTGGGGAGATTAAATACAGCAGAAGGGGTAACAGGATAGGGCCCGGGAAGAGAGCAGAAGGGAAGAGTTTGTATTCTGGGGAGTGGAAAAAGAGAAAGCCAGAAATAGTGTAACCAAAGTCCCTGAGAGGTCTTTGTTCATCTTGGTCCTCAGTGTCCCCTGTCCCACCCCTAGCCTGTTGCTGCTTTCAGGAAGTCGTCCCTTTCCCTTAAGATGCTCTGTTAAAATGCACGTGCGCCGAGGAAGGGTAATAAGGGAGGCCTTGTCGGCTGTTAGTATGTTGTCGTGATTAGATGCTTTGCAAGTGACAGCTTTTTGACAGCAGCTCCTTGCAGAAAAAGACAGATGATGAGTGTGACTTGATTGAGGGAGAGGATTAACAGAGAGGCTCAAAGGTGGGGCAGGAATAGAATCCCCTGTGATCCAGCAGTTGCTCTTCTAGGTTTATGCCAAAAGAACTGAAAGCAGAGACTCAAACATCAAATGTGCACCCATGATGCTGACATTATTCACAAGAGCCAAAGGGTACAAGCAACTCAAAGGTCTTGACTGTAGCCAAGTGTTGACTGTAGTCACCTTGCTGCAGTAGGTCTCAAAAACAGTTCTTCCGGTGTCTGGAATTTGGTTCCCTAGAGTCAAAAATTCCCCGTCTTCACTCCCCACACCTTTGGAGATTGTCAGACCCTCCTTTTCTATTTCTGTGCCTGAGTTCATTAGATTCCAGATACCAAGTAAGAGCGTACAGCATCTGCCTTCTGTGTCTGCCTTACTTCACTTAGCACAGTGTCTTATAGATTCATTCATGTTGCAGATGACACGGTTTTCCCTTTTTAAGGTTGAATGGAGTTCCTTTGTGTGTATACCACATTTTTTAAAATCCATTCATCTGTTGATGGGCACTTAAGTTGGTTCTATTGTCTCACTTTCTCATTGCTGTGACAAGATACCTGATACCCACAAGTTAAAGGAGGAAAGGTTTGTGTTAGCTCACAGTTTATAGAGGTTTTCAGTCCTTCGTTGGCAGGCTTCAAGGCCGTGTGGCGTGCGTGGTGGAAGGGCATCACAGAAAAGAAAAAGTCCATGGCGTGGGCGGCAGGAAGCAACGAGCCTTCCTTCTTTCCTTTTTTATTCCACCCAGGCTGCAAGCCTGTTGGTGGGCACCATCCACTTCCAGTGTGGGTCTTCCCTCTTCACTAAATTCATCAGACCTGGGCTAAACCTCTCAGCACGTTAACCCAGTATTGTTCCTGTGATCCAGTCACTCCCCAAAGCCCCACCTATGAGCACATGTGTGTTTTGGGGTTGGGGGTGCTGTAGATATAAGCCACGATGCCATCTCTTGGTTATTATGAACAATGGTACAGTGAACATGGGAGTTGAGCGATCCCTCTTGATGGCTTGGTTTCAGTTCCTTTGGATAGATAACCCGGAGGGAGGCTTACTAGGCTGATGCTAGTTTTTAGTTTCTTGAGGAACCCCCATACAGTTTCCCATAATGGCTGTACTAATTTACTCTGCCTTGATAAATATACCTAGTTTTGTTTTTGTTTATTATTGTGAAGGGGATTGTTTCCTTTATTTTCTTTGTGAATAGTCCATTATTAGTAGAAACTGATGTTTATGTTGATTTTATATTCTGCGACTTCACATACACATTAATTAATTCTAATAGTTTTTCTGTGGAACTGTGGGGGTTTTAAATTTTTCTCTTGCCTAATGTGCTGGCCAGGACTTCCAATACTGTGTTGGAAAGAAGGTGCCCATCCTTGTTTTGTCCTTGACCTGAAAGAAAAGCTTTCAGCTCTTCATCATTGAGAGTGGTGTTAGCTACAGATTTGTTATGTTTGGCCTTTATTTGTGTTCAGGTACATTTGTTTAGTTTTTAATCACGAAAGGGATGCTTTTCCTCTATCTATTGAGATGGTCATATGATTTTTATCCTTTATTTTTTTTTAAGTAGTATATCGTAGTTATTATGTATACTGAATTATCCTTGTATCCAAGGGATAAGTCGCAATTGATTGTAGTGAATGATTCTATTAATGTATTCTTGCCTTCACTTTGCTAATATTTTGTTGAGACTTTTAGCATCTGTGTTCATTGGGGATATAAGTTTATACTTTTCTGGTAGTGTCCTTATTTGGCTTTGGTAACAGGGTAATGCTAGCTTCATAAAATGTGTTTGGAAGTATTTCCCCTACTTCAATTTAGGGAAGAGTTTGAGAAAAATGAGTGTTAGATCGTCTTTAAATTTTTGGTAGCATTTAGCAGTTAAGTTGTGCAGTCCTAGACTTTTCTGTAGTGGGAAACTTTTTATTAATGATTCAGTCTCTTTCCTCCTTATTTCTTCATGATTCAATCATGGTAGGTGATGTGTGTCTAAGGATTTACCAGTTTCTTGTAGGTTATCCTATTTGTTCATGGGAGTTTCTTATTGAGCCTTTGTTTTCAGGCTGTCAGTTATGTCTCCTTCATTTCTGGTTGTATTTGAATAGTCTTTTTCTGCAAACAGGGCTTAGTTTGTTTTTCTAGTTCCATGAGGTGTAATGTTAGATTATTTGTGATTTTTTTGTTTTTGATGCAGAAATTTAGCACTATGAATTTTCCTTCTAGCATTCCTTTTGCTGCATCCCATAAGCTTTAGTATGTTGTTGCCATTTTGCTTTGTCTCTGTTAATGGATTGCGTTTGGTGCCACTGTGCCCTGGAAAGGCATTTGATATAAAGAGTCCTCTTAAATTTGTAAAGACTTGTGTTGACCTAATGTGTGCTCTATCCTGGAAAATGTGCTGTGTGCACTTGAGAAACAGGTATATTCTGCTGCTGTTGGATAAAATATGCTGTATATCTGTCGATCCATTTGGTCTAAGGTGTATTTCAAGTCCAGTGTTTCTTTATTGATACTCTGTATGGGCAATCTGTGTTGAAAGTGGGTGTTGACATCTCCTACTACTACTGTAACCTGTCTCTCTTCAGCTCATTCAGTAACTGCTGTGTATTTAGGTGCTCCCAGGTTGGATGCATGTGTTCCAAGTGTTATGTCTTAGCTCCTTTGTTATTACATAATGACCTTCTTTGTTATTTTACTTTTTGCCTTCTCTATTTTGTCTGATGTAAGTATAGCGACTCCTGCTCTTGCAGTTTCTCCTTATGTGATTTTCTTTTTTTCCACTCCTTCACTTTCACCTCTTACTGGTAGAGGCTTTTGTAGGCAAAACATGTATATAGTTGGATCTTGTTTTTTTATACTATTCAGTGAGCTATTCTGTGTTTTTAGTGGAGAATTTAACCTATTTTCTTCAAGGTAATAACTAATAGGTAAGGACTGGCTACTGTCTATGATTGGTTTTGTAGATCCCTTGTTTCTTTCTCTCTTGCTGTGTTTTGTGGTTTGATGGTTCTCTGTGTGATGGTATGCTTTGACTCCTTTCTGTTATATGCGGCTACTGTAGATTTTTGCTTTGTGATTACCACCACACATAAGATAATTTACCCATATTACAGCCTACTTTAAACAACGCTTTTTTTTTGTACCGGAACTGTAACTCAGGACCTTGTGCTTGCCAGGCAAGTGCTGTGCTGCTGAGCTATATCCCTGGCCCTAATGCCTTTTTTTTTAATGCCTTTTTTCTATTCAAACTTTCATATCATTGCTGGGTGTGGTGGTGCACGCCTGTAATCCTAGCATGGGAGGCTGAGGCAGGAGGATCGATGTGAGTTCAAGGCCAGCCTGGGCCACATAATGAGTTCAAGCCCACCCTACACTACATAGTGAGACTGTCTCAAAAATAACAACAAAAAAAAAACCCCACAAACACAAAAAAAGCTTTCATATCATTTATGGTTTTTATTGTGGCAAAAGTTGTACATAATATAAAATGTACCATCCTTACCATTTTTAAGTGTGTAGTGTTGTTAACTGTGTGTGTAACTTGTGCAACACATCTGTGGAGCTTTTTCTTCCTGTACAACTGAGTGTGTCCATTAGATAGCACCTACAACTTGCCTTTAATTACACATAAAAACTCTATACTTTGATTTTTTATCCCTAACAATTATGATTTTGATGTCCAAATTTACATCCATATTTCCATTTTGTACCTCTTAACAGTTTATTGTAGTTACAGTTAATAGTTTTGTCTTTAAACATTCCTGGTAGGATAAAATTGCTTTACATACCACATACAGTGTTAGAGAATTTTGAGTATGTGTGTTACATTTACCACTGAGGTTTTTTTATTTTCATGTTTTTTGTTATTAATTAGCCTTTTATTTATGCATAAGGAATTCCCTTTAGCAGTTCTGTAAAGCACAGCTTTACCTCCCTTAACTTTTGTTTGGGAGTTTTACCTTATTTATGAAGGATGCTTTTGCCAGGTGAAGTATTCTTGCTGGGCAGGCTTTTCCCCCTTTAGTGCTTTGAATACATCATCCTTTCTCTTGGCCTGGAAGATGTCTGCTGAGAAATCCTTGAAAGCCGTATTGAAACTGCCTTGCGTGTGATGTTTCTGACCCCTTCCTGCCTTTAGTATCCTTTCTTTCATCATGAATTACTCTTTGGGTGGAATTTGATTACTGATCTCCACGCTTTCTATACTTGAATGTTGTCATGCTTTCCCAGACTTGGGGAAATTTTTCCTTAAATATGCTTTCTAGACTTTTTTTTCCTGTTCTTCAAAATTCCTTGTATGTAAAGGTTTGTTCACTTGATGTTGCCCAGTCCCTCCAAAGACTTCTGCATTCTTTTTTAATCCTTTTTCTTTCTTCTCTTCTGAGTGAATAATTTCATGTGAGTTTGCTGGTTTCTTATGCTTGATCAAATCTACTAACTGAAGCTTTTTGTTGAAGTTTTCATTGTATTCTTTACCTCTAGGGTTTCTTTTTATTGTTTCTATTTCTGTATCAAACTTCTCCTTTTGTTCATTAATAATTGTCTAAATTTCATTAGTTTTTCTGTCCGTAAGTTTTTTAAATTAATTCTTTAAGTTAATTTTTCGTTTTCTGAACTTCTTTACGAGGCTGTTTCTGAATTTGTGTTAGTCATGTAACAGCTCTCGTATCTCCTGGTTCTGTCACTGGGACTTGTTTTCTTTTGGGGGTGGTACGCGGCCCTCATGTCTCACATTTCTTTGGTCCTTAGATTGATGCCTGCACATTTTAGGAGACAGCCGCCTCCT
>NW_004955424.1:1155700-1217830 GCF_000276665.1 Chinchilla lanigera
TCGTAGCAACAGCACTGCAGACCTTGGGTTCTTTAGTTCTTTAGTTGGGTGACTGGCTCGTAGCAACAGCACTGCAGACCTTGGGTTCTTTAGTTGGACGGGCTCACTCTGTGCGGAGCTTGAGTAGAGCAGTGCTGGCTGCACTGTGTGGTTCACTCAAGCCACTGGCTGGACCCTGCTATGGAGGCTTCTGGCTGGGCTCTGTGCTGCAGGCTGGCTTTCCTGGCTCTGTGCTGTTGTGGCTTGGAAGCTGTAGTCGGGCCAGGCTCTGTCTTAGTCACTTGATCACCGCTGAGACACAATAGCTGACAGCTACAGCTTGAGGAGGAGAGGTTTCTTGTGTGTCACAGTTTCAGTGCATGGTCAGCTGAGTCCAAGGCAGAAATGGCCTGGTGGAAAGAGTAGTGAAGGAAAGCTGTTCAACCGACGGCAGCCAGGAAGCAGAGAAAAGGAGCCAGGGACAAGAATACACCCTGCAGGTTGCACCCCAGTGACCACCTGCAGCCAGGTCCGCTCCTGAGAGCAGGTCAGCTCTAGCACCCCCACGGTCCAGTCACACTCCAGAAGCCGGGAGGCTTTGGGGGAGCATTTTAGATCTAAACCATACCCAGCTCCAAGGCTGGGTGCGGCTGAGGAGCTGCTGCCCAGGGATCAGAGGGCAGGGTCAGAGGCCATGCTCCACCAACATAGGATGACCTGGGCTTGCCTCTCAGCCTGGGATAGGCATAAGCAGGGCCCTAGGGTTCGGTGGGGTCGCTGCTCTCCAGCTGGGTAGGGCAACATCCAGCGCTCCCGCTGTGAACTTGCAGTGCTACCTGGTCAGAAGATTCCAGTGAGCAGAACTGAGCTGGCCCGCCTCTGCCCAGCTTGTGGCGCAGGGCCAGGTACTCCCTCTGCAGGTACTGGCTGGAAGGCTTACTGAGTGCTGCTTGGGTAGCCGAAAGCTTCTTTTCCAGTGTGGCCATTACAAGGTCCGGAGCCCGGAGTTCCTGTCATTCATGTCCCTGGGTGTCAGTTACTGGGTTGGCTTCCTTCCCTAAAGGTCAGCCACCGGCCCAGGCATGATCTAGATGGCTCGTTGCTGTGGTTGCTCAGAGAATTCATTCAGCAGTAGCCTGGATGGCAGACAATATAGAAAAGTCAGTCTCTTGGTTGTTAGCACGAAGGCATATTCCAAAGGTGCACTGGTAAATTTGCAGTGCACCTGCCCCTGCTCCCTTCGGTGGAGTGGCTCACAGTTGGGGTCTCTCTCCTTATTCTGGCCCATTGAACAATCCTTTCCCTTTCAGCGGTGCTGCGAGTGGCCGGGTCCCTGCAGAAGAGCACAGAAGTGATGAAGGCCATGCAGAGCCTTGTGAAGATCCCAGAAATCCAGGCCACCATGCGGGAGCTGTCCAAAGAGATGATGAAGGTGACCTGGGCTCAGCCTGTACCCTTCCAAACCATTGGGAGGCCCTCTCAGCAGTGGTGGGGGCTGGAGTGGGGTGAGTGGGAGTGGGAAGAGTGCAGCTGCTGTGTGAAGTGGCTTTGAAGATGGGGAGCAGATGTTAACTCTGGTTGAAATTGTTTTCAACTAGAGCATCACAGAGGCTGGGAGGGACCGCTGCATGTTCCTGCATATATACCCAGAGCTGGGGAGGAGATAGGGAGCCCGGGGAGCAGTCATTTAGGGCTCAAGGAGATAGGGTTTGCAGGTGCTACTACAAGCAAGGAGACAAAAGAAACCTTGGTTCCATTGTGTTCCGGGGGAGTGGTAGTGAAACTGGCTAGGGCGGTCAGTGTGGAGCAGGGATTGGCAAACATGTTCTGTAAAGTGCTAGATAATCAGTACTTTTTATGCTGTGCGGCCCTTAGGTCTGTTGTGACCACACAGCTCTGCCTGATAGTGTAAAATCGCCCATAGATAATACGCATGACTGTGATCCCACAAAGCTTTACAAAAGCAGGCAGTAGGTCACACTTAGCCCTGTAGGCTGTAGTTTGCTGACCCATTTTTTAAAAAGGAAGAGTGAAACCAGGTGTGATAGCACACACTGTAGTTCTAGCATTTGGGTGGTTAAAACAGGAGGATCACTAGTACAAAGCCAGCCGGGGCTACATAGTGAGATCCTGTTCCCCCCACTACCCCCCCAAAAAGGAAAGGAGCAACTGAGAATCAAGTAAAAGCACATAAATACCTGTCACGCTCAGGATCAGGGCCTGGCAAGGGTCAGTACTAATGGCCTTCAGACGGGCAGGGATAAAGGGGCACTGTTACTGGGCCTGTGGCTGATGGCACATTGTACCGTTGGTCCTGTCCAGTTCCCTCAGCCGCCCTGTAAGGATAGGTATTTTTATTCCCTTTTCACACAGAAGGAAACTGAGGCTCTAAGGCAACTTAGCTGAGTTCACCTGGGTAGAAGGTGAAGCACTGGAGCACTGGTGTGTCTGACCTTAAATGTGAGCGGCCACAGAGGAAGTGGGAAGGGAAGCCTGACAACCGAAAGTGTATACCTCACATTCTAGTGCACAGAAATCCTCTCCCTGCAGGGAATTTTATTTGTAAATTTGAATTATTATAGAGAGTATGGGGCATGGGAGAGAGGGGTTTCAAAAAAATTTGATAGAAAAGAAAAGCAACATAAAAAGCCCATGGCCCGGGTCCCTGGAATGGGAACCTCTGGGCAGCAGCAGTTGGGCGGGAACAAGGTCAGGAAAGTGGAAGCACATGCCTGTAAGTCCAACGCGTGGGAGGCTAAAGCAAGAGAATCACAAGTTCTAAGCCAGCATGGGCTACACAGAGGGATCCTGTCTCAAAAAGAGAAGGGGGAGGAAGCGAGAGACTGAGAAGCACATAGAAAGCACATAGCAACCTGCCACCCTCAGGATCAGGGCCTAAAGTGTTTCTTTAAAGTAGCGTGTGCCCAGGTTGGTGATGATGATTCATCAATAACTGGATTCTCCTTGGAGGACTTCAGCTCTGCTCATTTTAGCTCATGCAGCAGGGAAAGAGCTATTTTTGGAATATGGATGACCACACTGTAAAGTTTCTGGAGACTGACAGTAATACAGCAGAAGTTCTATCAAGTGCATCTGTGGTGCGTCCCTGGGCGCACTCTAAAGCCCCCCATGGGGCCCACCTCCTCTCGAGCAGGGACTTGATCTTAGAGATTCCATTTAGCCCCAGCGCCTGCCCTAGGGGGCAGACGGAAGGAATCTGATGAATGCTTGCTGATTGAATGAATAAATGAATGCTAACTTCTACCTCTAGAATGTGAAGGGTTATTACAATTGGACTCTTTCAATAAATATTGAACCTTTTACTACATTGAGCTGGGCCATAGGGATCCACCTGAGTGACCATGAACATGATTTGTTCATTTTGATTAGGAGAAAATGTCTGAGAAAGAGAATAGGGTACTATGCTAGATTCATGCCTTTCCCAACCCTTAGTGCTGAACCTGGAGATTCGTTTCTCTTGTGGTCGGGTCTTTCTGTAGAAAGAGCAGTATCCAGTGTTTCCTTTGGCCACCTGTCATGGGTGTCATCCTCAAAGGGTGGACTGGACTTGGAGAGACTGGAGCTCCTTCTAGCTGGTGTGCAGGAATGTCTGATGTAAACATACTTAGTAGTCGAGGGAAATGATGTTTATTCTGTGTTTAGGCTGGGATCATAGAAGAGATGTTAGAGGACACTTTCGAAAGCATGGACGATCAAGAAGAAATGGAAGAAGAAGCTGAGATGGAAATTGACAAAATCCTCTTTGAAATTACAGCAGGTATGAGCATTAGAGTCCTCTTTCTTCCTTTTGTGGGCCCTTCTTTCTGTATTTACTAAAGTAGCCAATTGCTTTATTTTTTAGGCTATAACTCCTCCATTTTCAGATTTTCTAGTATGTAAGTTATCTCTTAAGAAATAAGCACAATATAGCGGTCTTCTAGAGTTTTCATGATGTGATAGGGAGTATTATTTTCATGCACTGCTGTTGGGATTTTAAGTTGGCATAGACTTTTTTGAAAGCAGTCTGGCAGGAACTATCCAAAGCCCTTGTCCTAGCAGACTGACTTCTACTAGTTGTTTGCTCTAATAAATTAAGGTGTGCCTAAAGACTGAATGATGTCTATAGTAGCATTATTTATAATAGTGAAAATTTTGAAACAAAGTAAATACCTAGTACTGAAATATTGGTTGAGTTAGTTGTGCTGTGTCTATTTTAATAGTATACTGTCTACCCAATACAGAGTTATATTCATTGACATGGAAAGATGTCAGCAATATATTATGTGACAAAAACCTTAGACACATTTTTGTGTGCAAACAGTAATAATAAAAAGCTGCCCAGAAGGACAGTCATGCATGTACCACCAGTGGTTCAAGCTGCCTGGCAGTGAGACATGCGAATTATGTATGGCACTGTCATGAACGTGTTCATAAAAATGGTAGAATTTAATATTTGTTCACTTGTTTTAGTTGTTGGGATAAAGAATAGATATTCCAAAAATATTTTTTTGTAAAGATTGAGAAACAATGTTTTGTTCAGAGATTAAAATTAAATTATTAGCAGTATTTTGGAATTTGAGAGTTTCAGAATCAGGTCCTTTTTGTTTTGGAGATGGAGTCTTGCTCTGATGCCTAGGCTGGCCCTAAACTCCTGGGCTGAAGCACTCCTCCTTCCTGTTTCCCAGGTAGCAGGCCTACAGGCATGGTAGAATCAAGATCCTTAATATACTCGCAATTATGTACTGTGGCTTTGAGCCTACTATGGTGGCACACACCTCCAGTCCAGCTACTCAGAAGGCTGAGGCAGAAGGATCTCTTAAGTCCAGGAGTTCAAGACTAGCCTGGGTAACATAGTGAGAACCCTACCTCAAAAAATTTATAACTTCGATCTTGTGACTAGTTGCTTTGTGCCCATATCATAGTGAACAGAATGCCACCAAAACAGCTTGTTCACTGCCTGTCTTTGTATCTTAGCAGGTTCTCCCAGGAACAAGAAGCAGGGAGGGTTGAGGGAGCACCTCCTTCATCACTGTGTTGTTAATCTGTTCCTTCTCATTCTGTTCAGGAGCCTTAGGCAAAGCACCCAGTAAAGTGACCGATGCCCTTCCTGAGCCTGAACCTTTAGGAGCCATGGCTGCCTCTGAGGAGGAAGAGGAGGAAGAGGCCCTGGAGGCCATGCAGTCCCGGCTGGCCACACTCCGCAGCTAGGGCCTGCTCTTCCCATGGCCTGCCCGCCAGCATCCGTGCACCTCAGAAGAGGCGGCCGTTCCATGTAGCTCTTGCACTACACCTCTGTCATGAGGCATTGCGTTTGGGAGAAGGTTCTGTGCTTATCTCTCTTCACTCTCTGCAAGGTTTTGAGATCTCAAAGGGATAGTTCTTATGAAGGTGGTGTAATTAAATGCAGCATTTTCAGGAATGTAAACAGAAATATCTTACTGGGGAAAGCAGAGAAATCCCCTTTTCTTACGAAGCAATTCTAAGAACAGAGTTGATTGCCTGAATGTTGAGAACTCTGCATTTTGGGGAGGGGGGGTGTGTAAAACACTGTATAAATGGATTTTAATAAATTTCTGCTTTAACATTTAGTGCCATTGTAGACTGTCATGTGCAGAGAACTCTCGAGATGTTGCTCTCCCAGACTTCTTGTGTTGGTCTTGGGAAAAAGAGGAGGTGCTGTACAAGGCACACGGGACTTGGAAACTTAGCAGAAGAGGCTTCTGCCCTGGGGATGGCTACTCCCCAGCATGCCCAGATGTGGTATAGGAGCCACTTTTTTGCAGTCCATCATCTATTTAGCCAAAGTACACGTGGGAGTTGTGCCCTCCGCCCTGATGGCTGGATGACCGTATCATGTTGGGGTGTAGATATGGATGTCTTTGCAGCTTTGATCCCTCCCATCCCACTGCAAGTTGCATGCAGAACGAACAGCAGTGGGATGAGGATCTCTCACCTCTCATCGCCTGCCTGTTTTAGGCTGCTTGTCTTGTATGTAAGCCATGGGCCAACCCATCAGCACCTCCTCAAAGTCAGGAACTGACTGAGAGACAAGGTGTGCGCATGCATCCCAACCAGCACTCACAGCTGGGGTCCTCCTTGCGTACATTTTTAAATAATTCCACAGTAGCACTTTATTTTTGTATGTTTGATGGTTTACAAAACTCTGATACATGTGTTCTTGTATCACAAATGAAGAACCTCTCAGCTTACTGAAGTGAAGTATTTTCAGTCACAGTCAGGAAGTGGCAGATGTGGAGTTCAGACCCAGGTTCCCGACTGCACGTCCTGCATGCACTGAGCCCATCAGGCAGGAACGAGGTCCAATCACTGACAGGAGGGCTGTTCCAACTGTGGAGAAGTCCTGACAGCAGCTGTTGCTGCACTGGGCCTTCTAGTCTCACTGTACAAAACAGGAGCCTTAAATCCAGAGTACCCTCCTGGTAGTCCTGGTCCCATCTGCAGGACATCACTGTTTTTGTTTTAAATACATTTCTAGGTTCACAACAAAATTAAGCGGAAAGCAGAGAATTCCCATAGACTCCCTCTCCCCGCAGGTGCACAGCGTTTGCCACTGCCAACATCCCGTCGGAGTGGGGCATTTACCTCCACATGGATGCGCCCTCTCTTGGGGTCCATAGTTTTTGGCAGGATGCACTGTTCTTGTACATTGTAGATACAGATGGACAGTGGCTATAACCCCAGTACAGTATCATGCACAGTGGTTCCACTGCCCTAAAAATTCTCTGTGCCCTGTTCCTCCTTCCTGTCCCCGAAGTCCCTGGTGGCCACTGACCTTTTTACTGTCTCCATAGTTTGATCTTCTCTAGAACATCATATCCCTAGAATCACAGTGTACAGCCTTTTCTGACGGGCTTGACTCAGTGATACATATTTCAAGTTTCCTCCTTGTATCTGTTCATGACTTGGTAGCTGGTTTCTTTTTACTAATATTCCATTGTCTGGGCGTATGGTAGTTTATCCATTCATCTATTGAAGAATATCTAGGTTACTCCCAGAAGTTTTGGGAAATTATGAAAAAAGCTGCTATCAATACTGTTGAAGGTTTTCATGTGGACATAAGTTTTTAATTCATCTGGATAAATACTGAGGAGCTCAACTCCCTTTCAATATGGTAAGCATACATCTAGTTTTACAAGGCTGCCAAACTGTCTTCCAGGAGCTGTACCTCTGTGTCCCCTGCAGTAATAAGCGAGAGTTCCTGTTGCTCCACACCCTCGCCAGTGTGAGGTGTGCAGGTATTCCAGATTTTTGCCATTCTAACAGTGCATATTGGTACCTCACTGTTTTAGTTTGCAATTCCCTAGTGACATATAATACTGAACACCTAACATATCCTTATCTGTGTATCTTCACTGGTTCAGGTCTTTCATTTTTTTTTAAAGTAGGTCGTTTTACGATTATTGAATTTTAAATGTCCTTCGTGAATATTGGGTAGCAATCATCTGTCTGCTAAATCTTTTGCAAATATGTTATACCTGTCTCTGGTTTATCGTCTTACTCTACTGACAGTGTCTCAAGAGTAGAAGTTGTATCTTTATTGAAATCTGGCTTACCAACTATTTCTTTCATGCATTCTCCCTTTGGTGTTATATTTAGAGTCATTACCAAGCCCAAGGTCATCTAGATTTTCTCCTATATTATTTTCTAGGAGTTAATGTTTTACACTTAGGTGTATGTTACGGTTTTGATCTAAATGTCTCCCAAGTCTCATTTAGAGGTGGAGTTTCTGTAAAGTGATTGGACCATGGGGTGCTTAGCAGTGGATTCACCTCCCCGTGGGTTCATGGCCGAGTGTGCTGGTAGGTGCAGCCTGATTGGAGGTAAGTCCCTGGGCGTGACCTGGCAGGGTGGGTTCTTGTCCCTGGGTCCTCCTGTCTCTCTGCGTCCTGGTGCCATGTGGGCAGCCTTCCTCCGCCGCACCCTTCTTCTGTGCCATTTCTGCTTTGGAGCCAGCCAGCCATGGACCAACTGCTCTGAAAGCTGTGAGCCAAAATAACCCTCCCCTCTTTGCAGCTGTGCTGTGTATTTTGTTCCAGTGGTGGGAAAGTGACTAGTAACAATCTGTAATCCATTTTGAGCTAATTTTTATGAAAGATGTTAAAGTCTGTATATATTCATATTTTTGCACGTGGCTGTCCAGGTTCAGCATTTGTTGAAAAGGCTATATTTTCTCTGTTGTACTGCATTTATTCTTTGGTCACAGATCAGTCAACTGCATTTGTGTGGGCCCACTTCTGGACTTACCTGTTCTACTGGATTGACTTTTCTGTTCTTTTGCCAATACCAGTGTCTTAATGACTGTATCTTTATAATTCCTGAAGCTGGGTAGTATTAGCCCTTTGACTTTGTTCTCTTTCAGTATTATACTGGCTATTCTGGTCTTTTACCACTTACAAACTTAGGGTCAGTTTGTTAAGATCTTTAAAATAACTTTCTGGGTAGGGGCTGGGGATTTAGCTCAGCGGCAAAAGCGCCTGCCTGGCAAGCGCAAGGTCGTGAGTTTGGTTCCCGGTACCGGAGAAAAACCAAAAAAAAAAAAAAAAACTTTCTGGGGTTTTTACTGGGTTTGCACTGAATCCAGAGATCAAGTGAGAACTGACATACTGACAATGACATAGTAGAGTTTTATGATATTAGTATGGCTAGTTTCTTCCCTGAATGATATTGGAATACAGGAATCCCATAAGCCTTCAGCATTTTTTATTTATTTGACTAGTCAAAACTTTATCCATGTGGGTGGTTGGCCAGCCAGATTAGTAACAACAGACTCTCTAATCATTCAAATAAAGCGATTTAAACATAAGAGTTGCTTTGTTTTAGTTTCTGAACAGGTCCTTTTTTCCCCCATTCCTTCTTTCAGACTAAAGAGTAAAACTGGCTTGTTATTTATGTGATGTATTCTTTTTATCCCTTCATATGCTTGTTGGTTATATGGAGACAAAGTGTGTCAGATTCTATTTTAGCCCTAGAAGGGCTACAATTCGGAAGGCAAAAACTGATGTGCAGACCTGCAACAGACGTTTTCCTCTGTTCTTAAGTGCTCAAACTGGGTGGGGCAGCAGCGGCACCAGCTTCCACCCACCACTCCCCTATGAAACCATCCACTAAGCACCCGTTACCATTTATTGTATTGTTTCCAAACTTGCTTACTCTTTTCAAAAGCACTTTCCTGCCAGCAGGCATTACAGGACCTGCCTCCGCCCCACTGTTCACCTGTCTTGGAGCAAAGATGCCTTGCTGAGCACTTACCAGCCCGCTGTACAGCTCACATGGCCTTTGCCACCCTTGTATTATTTCTAGATGTTTACCTTGGAATTTCTGAAGAGAAGGGGACTCACAGTGATTCTCAGATAGTACCAGTCACATCCACTCTGTGCCTCAAAACTATGGTCCTGACAACCGTGAAAAATAGTAATGTTCACGCTTTGAAGAACTTAGACCATTTTTTCTCATTTTAACCTAGTGACAAATGCTCTTTAAATGCCAATCTGTATCGCCAGTTAGAAGGGACCTAACAGTGAGATACGCTTGGAAAATGCTTGAGTAAAATAACATAAAACAGGTTTCCTTACAGCGCTCCAGTCTCTCATACGCTATCTTCAAATTACTTGATCAAGGTAATCTTTTGGGATAGCAAACTTAATACCCTTCAGTCACTAACCCAGGTTTAGAAATGCCATAGTAGAGAAGTAACTTTTCTTTTAAGGTAAGAAAGTTCTCTTCACATAATTATAACTCAAAAATATGTTTATAGAATGACTTCAGCAAAATGGTGAAGCACAGTCCAAACACCCATCCCTCCAGAGAAACCTGGAAAAGACAACCACAGAATGTTAGAATCCAGTTTGTCAGAACTCCAGAAAACAAAAGTTTATAGCAACCAAGCAAATGTTGAATTAAAAAGGAAACTTTAAAATGGTAGAAGAAGTTTCATTTGCCCTTCCCCCACCTCCTCCCCAGCTTGGTAGCCAACAGCCACCCACATTCTCAGTGCCGGACCATGGTCTCGGACTCCCAAGAAAACACAGCCTGCCTTAACCTGTTTGGAGAACTAACACAAGAGGAACTAAAACCTCTTTGTTTGCCTAACTCAGAACCCACTTGGCAGAAAAACAGCAGGCATTGCTTGAAAACACTGGAAACCCATTAAAAAAGGAAGTAAACCTACCTGAAGTGAAAGAGTATAAATAATTGCTTTAAAGATGGGAAGATTAAAAGAAAATCATGGACAATGAACTAAAAGAAATGAGGACAACTATGAACAAAATGAGAAAACAAAGAGGCAAATTATAACATGGTGCCCCATGGAGATTTTAGAGTTGAAATGTACAGTAGTTATAATGAACAACATATTAAGGTGCTAAACAGAAGATCTGAAGAGGTGGAAGAAAGATCAGAAAACTTGAAAATAGAACTAAAAGAATGAGAAAACTCAAACACAGCTTAAGAAATTTGGGGAAAATCATCAAGCTCACTATTACATGCATCTTGGCAAAGGTCAAAAACAGTATTTAAAAAATGACCTAAAACCTCCCAAATCTGAGAAAGTTCACTGAACAAGCTCAAGTCTCTGATAAGATGAACTGAAACATTCACATTAAGACAGCTGATATCAAATCACTGGAAGTAGAGGACCAAGATAATCTTTAAAGCAACAAAGAGAAATGACTCACCATCTAAAATGGATCCTCAGTAAGATTAACACATACTTTCTGATCACAAACCATGGAGGTCAGAAGGCAGTGGGATAACATTTAACATGCTGAAAGGAAAAAAAAAAAGGGTGAGTTCCATATCCAGCAAAATCACCCTTCAACAATGGGGAAAGTAAGACTCTGAAAAAAAGCTAAAGAAATTCACTACTACTGTAAACGTTAATGCAAGTCTTAAGGGCTGAAATGACACAACATAAAGCCATATTTAAAAAGAAGAAAAAGGAGGGAAGGATTAGAGCCTACCAGGGGCAGAGTAGAGACAAAAAGGGACTTAATGCTTAATGAGAACAGATTTTCTGTTCGGGGTGATGAAAATTTTGGAAATAGATACTGGTGATGTTTACACAAAATTGTTGAATATATTGGTACCCTTAATTTTATACCTACAGTGTTTAAAACAGATTTTGTTACATGTATTTTACAACAGTAAAAATGTTAATTTTACTAAACATTATTTTACTCATAATAAACTAGTCTTGCATTTCTTAGCAGTTTTTTTTTTATAACATTTTAATATGTTATTGCATTTGAATCCACCACTATTTCATATAGGACTTTTGCAAGTATGTTTGTAAGTAATATTGGCCTGCAATTTTTTTTTTTTGGTATTGTCCTCAGATTTTATTATCAAGTAAACTAGCATTAATAAAAGCATCTGTTTCCTGTTTTCTATCCTCTTGACTATTTTTCATAAATGATTATTTGGTAAATGTTGTACAGAATCACTTGTAAAACTCTCTGTGCCTGGTACCATTTGGAGATTATGGATAGTGATAAGGTTTTTTTTTTTTTTTTTTTTTTGTCTTTCTGAGACAGGGTCTCACTATGCAGTTCAGGCCGGCCTTGAGCTCACTTTGTAGCTCAGGCTGGTCTCGAACTTGCAACGATCCTCCTGCCTCAGCCTCCCAAGTGCTGGGATTACAGGCATGCACCACCATGCCTGGTGAGATTGCCAAGATTTTTGACTAATAATGTAATCCCTTTAGTAGTATTTGTCCAGATGATCAGTTTTTATATTTTTCTATAATTGTCCATTAAAAAATTGTCTTAGTCACTTAAAGACCTATATTTATACTTGTAATTTATTCAATTTTTTTGGTATTTTTGGTTTTTTTCCAGTACCAGGGATTGAACTCAACCACCTTGTGCTTGCTGGGCAGGCACTGTGCCACTGAGCTAAATCCCCAGCCCCTATACTTGTACTTTTAATATTTTTCATTTGTCCTTTCTTTTTCTTCATACGTCTTGCCAGAAGTTTGCCTGTCTAAATACTTTTTTCAAAGTCAGTGGGATGATTTGGATAGTTTGTCCCTCAGAAGCTTATGTGATAAAAAGTTGGTCCCCAGTATAGTGGTATTGGAAGGTAGCAGAACCCTGAGTGGTAGGGCCTGGTGCAAGGTTAGATCATGTGGGGACTGCCTTGGGAGGGGCTAAAGCTGGTCTTGCAGTGAGTTTTCTTGAGAGCCAGTTTTCATAAAGACTGCCCAACTCCTGAACCTTTCTGGCTTGACAAGATTTTTCCCTCTTTCATGTGCTGCTACCTTTGTGATGCCATCTGTCACGAAGCCCTCGCCAAGTGGCTGAGGCTGCCCCATTTGTACTGAGTGCCTCCAAACTGTAAGCTAAATAAACCTATTTTCTTCATAAAGTACCCACCTTAAGACATCGTAATGAAAAATGGACTCATATAGTCAGCCTTTGATTTTGTTAATCATTCCTATTAAATTCTGCTTTTACTACAGTAACCGCTTCTTTTTCTGTACTGCAGGCTTACTTCTACCTTGATTTAAACATTCAGCGCCCCCCTTCAGTCTTATTTTGTTTTTACTAAGTGCTTTTAAGGCTGTGGAATAGTTTCTCTAAGCAGTTCCTCATGTGCATTCTACAAGCATTATACTCTACATACAAGGTGACAAGTCAGCCTGCCATTTTATGGGTTCTGGTAGTCTTTGTGACTCCTGGGACAAATATAAAGACAATTTATTACTCACTGCAGTGGCTGTATCTGCAATTTTCTACCAGGAGATGGTTCTTGAACTTAGGGAATCCAGGTCTTTTTAAATGGTCAGTTTTGGTCTGAAAGGAGGCACTGTTACTTCGTTAAAGTGTCTCAATCACAACATGCAGAAGAGATAAGGCTTCTACTAATCTGTAGACCCAATCTGGGGAGAAGTGACATCTAAATGAATGTTTCAACCAGGAATGGTATACTGTCTTCTAGTTTTCAATGTAGAAGTCGTGCTTATCTTTCACTGTGTTCTTAGGAACATGACAGTTTTTGCTATTTTAAGTCATTTTTTTTCCTAGCATTTGGAAATTCTATTTTTATATAGTTTTAAGTAGTTTTTCATAACTGCTGTCATATCTAGTTTGCTGAGAATTTATTAGGAACAGCTATTTCAAAGGTTTCTATTGAATTTTCAAAGTGAAACTGGTCTTGTGTTTCTGAGATAAAGCCCGTATTGTCCCATTATCCTTTTTCTGGGTTTATAATCCTTAATATTTTGTGGAGGATTTTTGTGTTAACAAAGGCTATTAGTCTGTAATTTCTTTGAAATGTCCTAGTAGTTTCAGGTTATGGTATTAGTATTGATAACCTCCAAAAGAAGTTGGGAATTGTTTCCTCTTCATATGTGTGGGAAAAAAATGTGTAATACTGGTATTATTTATTGCTTTTGTTTGACAGAAGCACTTCAGTGAAAATGTGGGTCTGGCAGATTTCTAATTATGGATTCAGTTTCTTTAACAGATCTAAAACTATATATATTTTCTTATGCTACTTCCATGAAGTTATTTTTCAAAGAATTTCTTCCAAGATATCAACTGTACCGGCAAGACTTAACAGTTCCTTAGTTGAACATCCATAGAATCTGCAGTTACCACTTTTTTCTTAGCCTTATCAAAGACTTAACCATTTTAACCTTTTCAAAGAATTTATAGCTGTCTTTAATATTCTTGTTTGTCACTGATTATTGCTCTTGTATTTCCTCTGCTTTTATTGGGCTTAGATGTGCAAATTTAATTTTTTTCTTACAAATAATTTAAAGCCGTTAAGTTCCTAAGCACCTGTTTTAGGCTTAATCCCACCAGTTTGATGTGTTTTATTATTCTCTTCCAAATACTTAAATTTCCATTCTCATTTCTTGATAGATGTAATTGTACATTAATGTTTCAACATTTGGTGATTTATGTTCCCATTATCTTTACAACATAATACACATTTATATACTTTGTAAATTCACTACTGCATTCTGGGCCAGTATATTGATCCTTCTGGGTGAATAATCCATGTGCATGTGAGAATGTAGATTCTAATTCCTGGCTTTAGTGTTGTATCTATTTAAGTGTTCAATATTTTATATTTCTATTGGTTTTATGTCTATCCATTTCTTTTTCCCTATTGAATTTTACTTTGTTATTTTGCAACTTTATTAGGTACATACCTAATGACTTGATACTGATGGTGAAAATGCTGGTTAGCCTTTATCTTAAAATCATTAACACAGCCATTTGTTGCCTTAAGTATATACCCTGCTTGCCTTTTTTCTAAGCTTTCACTTTTAATGTAAGCGAAGTATCTCTTATAAAGAGCATGCATCCAAGTCCTTTACTCATTAATCCAGTCCAATGATCTGTATCTGCCAATGGGAATATTTAGAAAAGTGGTCCTGTGCCTTGTTTAGTGCCTGTATAAACTGTTTAAATTGGCACTTTTCTTATTCAACTTCAAAAGTTTTCCCTACATATAATTATTTTTTAATCGTGGTAAAACGTACTCAAAACTTACCATTTTTTAGTATGTGAACAATTCAGTACCTTCACAATGTTTTGCATCCATCTTGATTATCCATTTCAAGAACTTTTCATCATTAAAAAATATACTACCCAAGACACTATTCCTCCTTCCTCCATTCCTCTCAGCCCCTGGTAACTATCACTCCACTTTTTGTCTTAATGCACTGAATTACTCTAGATTCATTATATGAAATTATGCATTATTTGTCCTTTCACACCTGGCTTACTTGCCATGTGTTCAAGATTCATCCGTGTGGTAGCATTTGAAATTTATTTCCTTTTTAAGGCTAAGTAATATTCCACTTTGTGTACGTATATATAATCCATATGTTTACCCATCCATCTGCTGCTGGACACTGGGTTACTTCCACATTTTGGCCGCTGTGAATGCTGCTGCTTTATATAAACACTAGCTATCGGGAATAGTGCTGCTGTAACCACTGGGTACAAGTATCGGAACCTGCTTTCAATTCTTTTGGGTATACATGCACTACGGCTGGTAACCCTGTTTAACTCTGAGAGGAAGCTAGTCTTCCTCTAGCTTCCTCTAGATGGAATAATTTACATTACTTGTGTTTAAATTTGTCTCAGTTTAGAATTTTCCTTTTACGCCATTTTTTCTTGCATTTGTGGAATAATTTCCTAAGGTTATCCTTAGATTTTGCTTTGGCTAAGGTCTGAAAATATAAAGAACAGGGAAATTAACTTGGCCAGCCGTAGACTTCTGCCACATTTTGAATGGCATCTACTTCTGTGCTTCATGTCTGCTGCTGCAACTGTCAACTGTCATTTCCTTGATCATGTGTGCCATGCCCAGCCCTGCTGTGGGCCCCCAAGCTTATCCTGGTAACAACCTACACATGCTCTTTAACTTAGGATGGGGCTGTGTTCCAGGTGCCTAATCTAACCAGACGTCCTAGCTCAGCAACGCAGCACTCTGCGGAGTGACGGGAGTTGCTCCTCATGGTTGTCGGGGGGCTGGCTTGGAGCTGGGCCGGCTGCTGCCACCCAGCATCACAGGACAGTGTCATGCCATGTACTGCCTGCCCGGCACCGATCTAAATTCCAAATCTGAAGTACGTGTTTACTGAATGGTATCACTGTCACACCATGAGCAAGTTGAAAAGTCCGTAAGTTGGACCATTTAAAGCTGGGAACATGTGGTATTATTACTACATAATACCACACAGCTATGGATTTTTAAATGTACCCTTAAGTTAGTTGGGCTTCCTCAGTCTGATGACATGTCATCCATACTGAAAAATTCTCCTACCCCAGTTCTTTTAGCTGTCACTGGTTAAATGTGTCCTTGTAAGTTAGCATCTTTGTTTCCTATTCTTCAGTGCTGTTTCATCCATTTCTTCCAATCATCCAGTTAAGAGTAGTTTTCTGCTGTTTATCTTGTGTTGAATTTCTAATTTTAACCATCATCCTTCCAGCGCCTGCCTGCCAAGCGCAAGGTTGTGAGTTCGATTCCCGGTACCGGGGGCAGGGGGGCGGGGAGGGCTGGGGATTTAGCTCAGTGGCACAGTGCCTGCCTGGCAAGCATAAGATCCTGAGTTTGATTCCCGGTACTGGGGGGAAAAAAACAAAACAAACAAACAAAAACATCATCCTTCACTTCAAAGGTTCTATTTACTTTTTTTTAAGCCTGGTCATTTCTGGCACTGTCTTAGACATAATCCCTAATCATTTAAACATTTCAGAATATGTACTGGATCATTCCAGAACCTGCAACCTTTGCAGATGTAACAGATTGAAGGTCTGGGCTGACTCTTGTTTATGGTGGCTTTTTGGTTTGTTGTTTCTTGAGATACGGTTTCACCCTCTAATCTAGTCTGACTTTAGACTCATCCTGAATGCTGGGATTATAGGCTTGAACCATCATGCCTGGCTGGGGGCTTTTTGTCTATCTTGTTACATTTGATTTTGACTAGCAGTCTTTTTATCTAATTATCTGTGGGGCTCCTGTCAAAGCCTGGCTTGAAGGTGGCCACCTTTTTGGAGGTTCCTAGTTTTCCTATTCTTGATTCTCAACCCAAATCTGAATAAAGGGACTTCTAAAGACATTTCAGGGACAACTTTTCCCTGTTTCAAAACCTCATCCATTGAAGGTTTGGCTTCCAGGTGGCTGGCGGCAGATGGGGATCCTGACCTCCTCAGCCACAGGTCAGCACCAGGCTTCCGGTCTGTCTACCACTTGATTTCAAAATGCCTCATCACAGCGGTGGCTGCATTGTGAATTTTTCTTTTCCAGAGAGATGAGTATTTCAGATACCACTGCTCTGAAACTGTATTTCTCCTTTGTAAAGTTTATGACAAAGGACCAGAAGACAAAATATTTCAATCTCTTAACCTTTTTAGGACTAGCCAGTCACTATGTGGTTTTTTTTTTTTTTGTTGCTGCTGCTAATTCCAATTTCTAAATTTAGCTAATTGGTGGTGTTCCTTTGAAAAAGTGTGACAGCTTCTCTCTGGGGAAAAATTTCCCATGTCAGCATTGTAACAATCACTAAGAAATCACTACAGGACTTAATTACTTTGCTCTTAAAAAGTGCTCGTGCAGCAATCTCTTAAACCTGCATTTGCTAAAAGATGTGTTGAGTTCATAGTCAGAGGATGTCAATAAACTAAATGAAATATTATATGAATATTTTAATGCAAAATGCTTACACTTAAAATTAGCAAAGCTGCTTTTAAATTAAAATTCCATTTAACTAAAGATGGTTAACCCCAAGAAATGTACAGTAGTTGATTTCCGCTATATAATGCCAGTTCTATGCAGTACAATGAGAACTGCATCATTAGCTGTCACTTCCTCCATCGCTTTTCTGGGCCCAAATGGGTGGGGGGAGGGCACTGAGACAGATAAAATAAAACCCAAATCAACTGTGCAGTGATTCCTAATAGTTATAAACGCATTTGACTAAGCTGTCCAAACAAACAGCTGGAGAATAACTGCAGGTACTGTTCCAGAGCTGATACGAGGTTTTGTTTTTACAACTTGGTAAAAGATCTGCATTAGGTGAGAAGTCACAGTTTAAGGATGCATTTCTGTAAATAGTTACTACATATACACATTTAGTGTCTGTAAACACTAGAAATATACATTAGACAGAGTACCCTCACAAGTTGGGTATATTTTAAAAAAGAAGATGAGGTAACATGAAATCTCAAAGTCCACAGGAATCCTGCCTGAAGAGTTTGAACAGCTGCCAACAATTCACTTCCAATGTGCAGGGATTAAGGTTTGCTGAAACTAGATTCACTGGCTTTCAGCATAGCAACTGCATCTTTCACTGCATGGTAGATAACATTCTTCACCTGAGAGAAAGGAAGAAGAGATGATGGTTTTACCAGTAAATCTCAAATCTGTCACGACGAATAAACACCTTACTACCTCCAATTTTACTGCTTTCTTTCAGAATATAAAAAAGTCAGTATTCTGTATGAAATGCCACTATTAGAAAGGGCCCTGGGCTCCTTTCGAGCAGTACTTTACCCACACTTAAAACCCACACACCCCCTTTGAAGAACTTAAAAGCTCCTTTTCTTCCCTCTATGGATTTTGATACCACATGACCCTGGTGAGCGCAGGGTGAGGGTAAGTCTCCAGGTACACTTTTTGTTCAGAGTTTCTACATTTTTCTAATTTTCCAACAATGAAATGATACTACATAATTTACTATTTGCAGTCTTTCAAAATACTACCCCTTTTTGACTGCCAAGATTCAGTTCTACTCTATGTAAGCTCGAATACTGCAGCAAAAGGTCAAGCACTGTGTTCCAGAGCATGGCTGGCTGTGGCAGCTACGTCAGGATCGAAGTTCCATCTGTTATTTTTTTATACTAAGGTCTTTCTCTTGGGAGCTAGTGCCACAAAGAGTTTAAACTGTCAAACCAAAGTGAAGTTTCCTCTAGCTCTGTTCCTTCTTCACTGAAGTAGGTGGTGGAAGCAGACATAAAGCCAGTTCAGTAACTCACTGTACCCGGTGTGACATGGCCAATTTCACCGACTTTCTTTGCAGCCATGCAACCAAAGGGAGCCAAAGCTGACACTCGGTGCCATTTTTACCTGCAATTTATCCTCATGGTTGGTATGAGTCTGTGACAGGTAACGGAATTCCTGAGTAAGCCAGAAGCAGTGTTTTACATGCTCTGGAGACACAAAGTCTTCAGCCACTTTGATACAGCTGTATAAATTATGAACCTGAAAAACAGCAAGCCACATCAGTAACAAACTCGAACGTTCACACTAGAAAGAGCACAAAAGAAAAAGTGATGGTTCTTGCCTGATGTGGAGCGCCTGCCGGGATAAACACCACATCCCCAAGAAACTGTACAATAGCCCAACCTTGAACTCCATACTCTTGATGAAGACGCTTCCTCAATGACCGGTCCAAATACCAGCTCTGGTCATGAATAGGGTCGTGGTCTGCCGGGTTCTCTTGGCCCTGCTCTTCAGACACCTGGAAGACATCGAGAAGGTCGTGCAGCTGAGCAACATGCTGAGACCGCACGACACACCCCGCCCCGGAGAGACGTCCTGGGTCAGGGTGACTTCAACATAAGCTCTCTTGTTGGCAGAAAAATGAAAAGGGTCCCAAAACATCAACCAAGTGAATCAAGAGAAGCATGGCAAAGAAAAGTCATAGATTCCCTGCTGTTGCTTCTTGTAAACCATCACCGGGCAGTCTGCATGTTTTTGTAACTAATGCTCTTGGACATGGTATGTTGGTCTAGACCTTTAAGCAGGTTCAAGCTCCTCAAAAATAAGGTTGTTTTGCTAAAGAACAGTACTCACCTAACCATCTGAGTTATAAAATACAAAAGATTGTGAGCCGGGGTGGGGATATAGGCTCAGTGGCATAAATGCCTGCCTGGCAAGTGCAAGGTCCTGAGTTTGATTCCCAGGCCAAAAAAAAAAAAAAAAAAGGAAATAAGTGAAAAGATTATGAGTCAAAAATACCTGGGATGCAATGAGCGGCCTCTACCCTGAGCAAGTGAAAAAACAACTTTCCGCACAGTGCCCTTGCCGAACAAAATGCAAACTATGGGGAAACCAGACTCCAGACTCTTCCCCACCCCTACAGCCCCTTGCTAAGGACACAAACAGGGCCTCTCACCAAACAGAGCAAGCAACATCAGTAGAGACCTTACTAACTCAGTTCAAGGCCAAGGCCTGACAGATGAACTTCTGAAGTCTTCAGATTTTCAAGGCAATAAAACAAATACATATAGGAGATGACCTAACTTGAAGCTACAGAATACAGATCTCTAAATAAACTATAATACAAAATAGACATAAAAGACAAGCCCTCCTCCTTTGAGAAATGCAATTCCAATCTTTCAGAATCTTTGTTCCTTAGCAACCACCACAGCCTTGCCAATCTGACATGCCAGTCAGCTCACCGTGCAGTCATTTATAACTGCTATTCTTACATCCCTCCTCACATGCCATGGGATAGGGAGCACACCTTTTTAAGGAATTCTCTTATCTTCTCCGTGTCTTTAGCAGCATATATATGCCAGAGGGCTCCTGGCTTCTCTTTTCCTTCAATAAATCGCTTTATTGTGAGTTCATCAGAATCTCCATCTTGGATGGTTCTAAGGACTTCTAGAGAAAGAAAGCAGGTGTCAGAGCACAAGCTCCTGCTCAGACAGTAAGCCCCACTTTCATCCTCAACTCGTACCTTCCTCTTGCTCACACTGTCCTTTGGGAATTCCCACATACACCATGACGTTAGCTGCGTCAGATACGTCTAAGTGAAGATTTGTGGTCCCATACTTCCGATCTTCTGGAGTGATTAATCCTGCAAAAAGAAAATCCTGTAAGTCTACTGAAGACAACAAAGGCTGTCTTAGGTCTTATACTTGATCACAAAACTTCTCTTTAATTATCAGAAATAAAGGCACCAAGTTTTTTATCCTTTCCACTTTTGAAAGAAAATCTCTTTTCAAATATAGAATTATAAAAATAAAATCTATCCTCAACTCTGCAACTACTGTTGATAAGCAAAGGAGGACCCTTCAGGAATCTTGCTGCTGAGAACACTAGAAACAGTGGGGGTGAAATTACCGAAAGTAACGACAAAAAGGTCAATGTGCTGGCAAGGACACTGAGAACCAAAAAGTAGAAAGCAACTAACTGCAGTGGTAAAGCAGACTCCTGAAGCTGGGACTTGCTGGAAGAACATTTAACTAGGTGAGCTCAAGGGGTGGTTGTGATAGCCTAGGAGGGGTTGAGTACAAGAGACAGCATCTAAGGTCCACTCAAGAAGAGGAATCTGCTGAAAGTGCCCTGCTCGCACACCCCAACTGAGGCCTCAGTGAAAGGAACCTGCCCAGTGTGCCGAGCCGCATGTGAGGTTCCCTCCAGCAGGCAGTGAGTTTTTCCAACTCCGTCCCTGCGGGAGCCGCACCTTGCTCAGCAGTTCCTCTGAAGTTTTCCCATCCCTGTCCTGTCATCACCCTGGACAGCCTATCCTGACACCAGGACCCGGCTTCTCAAACTGGGAGGCAGAGAGAAGCATGGTTTAAGGGGTCAGCAGAGGCGAGTTTCAGCCTGCAGCCTCTGAAAAGACCCTCCTGATCTCTCTGGCTTGTGTGGGGCTGCGGTTTTGAGGTGATATCCTTAGGAGGCTGCGCTACATCCAGGCAGCCCGGGGCAAGTCCTAGAGCCCTGTCATACTTTGCTTTCTTTCCCACCTGCTGAAGTATCCTCTCCAGGAGCAGGTAAAGCATTAGGTATTAGGGTAGAACCATGGGATACATGAAATGTGCTTTAAAATATTTGAAAGAAAAATATCAAGGGAAGAGATAATGAAGCAATAAATGACAAAAGCAGCCATTGTCCCTACGTGATGAGTATATGGTGAGTTGCTGTACTAGACTCTCAAGCTTCTAATGTGCTTTGAGAATGCTTCCACTGTGAAAAGTTAGCAAGAAAATAAGCCATTAATGTGCTAGAAATAAAACAGATGCAACATTTACTTATGCCAGTGTGAATGAATACCAAGAAGGTTAATTCTCCTTACAGACCCCTTAAAAGCAGAGGCATATGTATGCACTCTTGTACTCCCTACAAGGGAAGGATGAACACGGAGTGCAGGAAGATGGTTAAGACTCAGAGGTGGTGTTCAGCGGGGAAGAAGGGCGAAGGAACAAGAACAGGTCTCAAAGCCACCTCAGGGGCTGCTTGCTGGTCTGGCCAAAACCTCCCCGAGTAAAAGAAGAGCTGTGCTGAACGAGGAAGGAAATGACACCTACTCAGCATTGGCCTCCGTCCCAGCCTTGAGTTACTGCACGTTAATGAAACAGGACTCTAAAGTGAGGGAGCTGAACTCCACTGAACAAAGATTTTAAGGGCATAATAGTCACAGGGAAAGGATTCTCAGAAAACATCTTGAGACAAAATACCACAAACTTCAATGTTTATGATAAGGAAAATAAAATACAACATATCTGTATTCTTTTCTAACCTCTAACTGCTTGCTTCTGCATGGGCACAATTTCGTCAGAGAAAAAGCTTTTACAGAGTAACACTGCCACCTATCTCTTACTGCCTAGGAAGAAAAGACCCACTGCCAAGCTATTTAAACCAACCAGGCTTTCAAAATATTAATTTTGAAAATATCTCAAGATACCCTACAAAACTTCATGATACCTGTAAAGCTTAGATAATCACTAGCTGACATTAGCGGAAATAAGCTTTCACATACCAAACATTTACGGTGAAGCCCCACTGTGCCCGGGATGCTGCCCCGTGCAGCAGCTTTGATCAGGTGCAGAAAGGCGCGAGGGAAGGAATGCGGACGGGAAATGCACGGCAGGTCCATGTAACACACAGGGCTCGCTGAGCCCCCCAGGAGGAGGCAACGAGCAAGAGGACTTCTGCCTGCCCTTTCTCCTCACTGTTTCTCACCCTGCCTTGGCAGAACTACCAGGGGCACTTTAGGACTGTTGGAAGCTTCTAAACACAAACACCCACTTCTTAGAATGTTCCCCAACTACACTGCTGGTGGGGTTCTCTGGGCTGACTCAGCCATGACAGATACGGGGGACTGGGACTGGCTAGGACACCAAAGGATTGTCCTTTTTTGAGGAGGGCTGCCTCTGGTCTAAGATGACATGGAAATAATTATGGGAGGAGGAAATAAAATCAAAGCAGTAGTTTCTAAGAGAACTGGAAAAATGACAGCCAAATATTTTTAAAGAAGTAAATAAAGTTCACTGTAAGATTCAAATAGGTGGAATTTCATTCAACAATAAATTGGGGGCTGGGGATTTAGCTCAGTGACAAAAGCGCCTGCCGGGCAAGCGCAAGGTCGTGAGTTCGGTTCCCGGTACCGGAGAAAAACCAAAAAAAAAAAAAAAAAAAAACAAAAAGAAAACAAAAAAAAAAAAAAAAAAAAAACAATAAATTGGCAGGTAATTTCTTCAAAATAGCCAACTTGAATCTTATCCTAATGGGAGACCCTATGCTGAAACTGGTCGAGGTTAAAGTAATGACAAAAAGCTAAATGGTGAATACAGAAATCAACTTTTACCCCAAGCAATCCTCCTGTTGGACAGCGTTCATGTCCAAACAATAAAAATCCAATTCAAAGAGTGCTTTCAGTACTAACTTCTACCCATCAACACAAAACACTGCATCTAAGTGTATCAGATATTAAACAGCTTGAAAAAACGCTAGCAGACTGACCTAAATAAACATGAAATTTCTGCAATATAAAACAGTGTAGAGAAGACACAAATACAAAACTTCACACGCCTTATACCTACAGCTATGGAAAGGAAATAAACATTTGACCAAGGAATGAAGGCAGGTGTTGTGTTAAATGTTAGCTATTTTCCATTTCTCCTTTTCCTAAAATCAATTTTCCAAGCATTTTGACTTCTTCATATTTAGTGCAGTTTTTACAAGTTAGACACTTCCTCCTTACCATAAGCATTATACATCTTGGGACCGAGATCTGGCCGAACAAAGTAGTTTGGCAGTTTAGAGGCCAAGTTCAATTTGCCATCTCGCCTTGTGTACTCAGGCAGTGGGATGTTGGCCATCAAGTCATCAAATCTAGAATGAGAGTCAGAATTTGAAAAATAAGCCTCTTCTCTAATTTTTATTGTGCAACTGGTTTTATTCCTTTATAACACAAGAAGACAGAGACGGCTGTCACTGATGTGTAAGATGAGAACTACAGTAGTTATGAACGAAGACCCTCCCCTGCTGTGCCATATAAATGTGTCCAAATGATCTGCAATAGTTCAGACAAAAGATATGAGCATCAACTTGCTGATGAAAGAACTAACACTCAGGGACAAAGTATTAATTGTCAGGCTCCTTTTCAAGGCTTCAAGAACATCTCAGAAAAATCAACCCACCAGTTTAACTTAATGTTACTCTGAGCCCTGGCCTGTTGGTCCCAAGAATGCCTGCAGGTCTGCCCAGCCATCTATACCAGCCTCCACGTGGGCGGAGCATGTCCACGACAAGTGTGTCGTACTTTCGTAGTCAGACGGATCTAAAATTCTTTAACTTCTTCATTTCATTTAAATTACACCACTCCAAAGGTTACAGACTACAAATGAAAAAATCAGCACCAACAAAACTATGGACCTTTCATATTTCTCTAAAAACTAATTTCCTCTCTACCTTTAAGAATTTATCCTAACAATTCAAGGGCAGAATCATTTTCCTCCTCTTTACGACAGTACCTGGAAGGCATCATATCTCTAAAATCCTCTCCTGGTGGCCAGTCCTTAAGTTTCAACACCATTGGTTCTTTGTCATTTTTTAGACGATCTGAAAGGTAACCACAATAAATGAATTACTTATTTATGACAGATCAAAGTAAATGATAAATTAGCAATCTAGTCCTCAACAGTGTGAGATTCACAATCTGCTCCATTTAGTATACAAATACTGTTTAATATTCCCCTCTTGCCAGCTGCCAGCCACTTTATTTCTACAATGCCAAGAAATTCCATTGTACCTTGGAGGCAGCAAAGTAAAGATCACTAATCTACATGGGGCCCTGTCTTCTTAGAGGCTATCCATTCTTTGAAATTCAGTCCCTCTTCTGTGCCCAGTATACAGACGCAGTGTCTGGCAGCTGTGCAGCTCAGAGCCAGTCTGCTTCTCCCAGTGTCCCAGCGAGCAGCTCCACAAGGATCCAAGACCACAGTGTACAGCAAGCCCAGTTTTCTGAGGCCAGCATGAAATGAAAATGTTTTGTTCAGGACAAGACTGAGACCACCCCACGTTCTGTACAGGGACAAGCACCCCCAGCTTTTGGGTGGTATGCATAGGCTTTAGTTAAACTATCTGTCATAGAATCAGTACCAGTTTCAGGGGATGACTCAGTTCAAAAGCATGAACTTTGTATGAAGAGGCAAAAGAGACACCAACTTGAATTCCAAAATTCTCTGACTCCTGCTAGTCCTGTGTCTCCTCCTTTCACACACTCAGTCCTCTGGAAGGATCTTTAATACATACTTGGGACATCTTCAAATCCATCCCAAAAGTCTCCGACAGTGGCTCCTGTGATGATTTCATTGGTCCGACAATTAACCAGGTCAACCTCCTGCTCACCAAACTCTTTCCTGAAGGACTCGGGTTTCCAAAGTTCAGTGTTCAATCTGTGGTGCACTCCTGACACCATCACTGGCTAAAAGGAAAGGAGAGACTTCAGTGTCAACTCCCGCAGCTCTGTCCCGAGGCCCATAGGCTGCTCCTCTCCAACAAGTGCTGGTCAGGTCACAGCTGGAGAGGTGACAGCTTAGTTCCCGGGCTTCCAACAGCAGCTTTAATTCTCTCATTTGCCGTGCACACTGCTCTCCAAGTAGATTAGTAAGCCCCAGGGAGAAAGGCTCACCCTTCCCACTTACATCCCAGTACTCAGAACACCCACCCACGAAAGCCCCAGGGGACAGGAAGGAAACAAGGGCCGGGGTGTTTACTATCCAAAGTGGGCATTCCCGAAGGCCTCTGATCTGCCACTGCCAGCAGAACATGGAGCTGAGTGCACCAAGTGTTTTGTTTTTCTAAAACAAGCCAAGAATCCTGAGCTTTGTGTTAAACAGCCTGACTTTAAAATACTGGCAAGAAGTTTAATACTTTTCAAGTAAAAAAAATTACCTATGACAATAATTAATCCAACAGAACCTATTGGTAGACTTTGTATTCAGCCTGTCACTTTGCAGCCTCCGAATATGCCTGACTAAATGAGTAAATCCTATTAGTACACAGGTCCAAAAAAATGCTTTTGGAATTGTGTTATTGTTCTTAAACACATTTTCCTCTTTGGCAGTTCCCCCAAATTCTTGTCCAAGAGCAAAGTGTTCCTTTAGCAAGGACCCCATTTGGCGAGAAAAAGCTGAAGATCCAGAAAAACAGAACCAACAAAGGGGCACGGGGAGGGAGAGCAGAAGGAAAACCCAGAAGCGGGCCACCAAGTGTCTCCCACACCTATCAACCAGAACTGAAAATCCAACCACGCTGTCCTTTAAGGCCAGCACCTTGGGGAACGACACACAGATTCCAAGATGACGCCATGTGGCTCTGGGCCACCGAGAACCGCCTTCAGCACAAGGGTTTACAGAAGGGGCAGGCAGGATTTTTGTTTCTTTTTGTCTAATGCCCCAAACTGAATCAGCCCCATCGCCACACTTCCACTTTAGTACCCAAGATCACAAATCCTGGATACTCTCATCAAACACTCAACGATGGCTGCTGGAAGCACTCAACACCTGACTAGAAAGGACAGCTTGGGAAAGTCGGCTGCACTGAATAAGCCCTGCTCTGATTATACTTACCCAGAACAACTCAACTTTGGTATCCAAAGTAACTGAGGAAGAGCGATCTGAACTGGACGGGGGAAGTGGAGGCCCGTATTACCTGCCCTTGTTTCCAGCACTCCCTGAACACGTTCCAGTTGCTCTTGTTGTTGGGATCTTGCAAGCACAACAAGCGATTATCACACAGCCAGTAGTGAGGAGTGTCAAAGCCCAGAATGCTGGGCTTGATGGTCAGTCCTTGAGGCCTCTTAGATAAATCAGAGGACGTCTTATTTTGCACCAAAGAGGCAAAGATGTCATCAAGGATTTTTGGTGTATTCTTGAGTCCATTTTCTGTCTGCATTTGAGAAACAACAGTCTTAAATATGCTGCTCCGTACCATCAAAAAAATCCAATTCTATAATGGCAGGATTGGTCCACATTACATAACCAGAAGAGTCCACGCCAGAACCCCCACTGCACACAGGCAAGAGGAGGTGTGGCAGAAGCAAGTGGCTCAGCCCAGTACTGCAACCCTGTGAAGCCTACGTGCCAGTAAGCTGGCCCAGGAAGTGCAGCACGTGATTCATGTTCTCCTCTTTACTCTATTTCGATTTTTCTAGTCTCTTCCTTCCTGTTTCTGTTCAACTATGTAAGAGGGAATGCAAATAACAGGACAAGCACATACCTTTCCCGTAGAAGAATTCAAGAGGGTTCGGAGGAAACCAGAATTGTTGCTCACAGGTGTCAGAATTGTGCTGTTGAAGGTATGGAGCACTGTGCTGGATTTGTTAAGAGGGGGAAGGGGGGGAAGGCATCTGACTTCATTCTTTAAAGTTGGCATCACTGGCTGTTTCTCTAAAACCAAACCAAAACATGCAGATTTTAAAACATTCTGAAAGGCAAATCCATATAGGCTTTCATAGAGGCTTTTATGAAACAGCATTCATTTTCTAGGACCAAAAAAAACTTAATACAAATACTAATTATATTTAGACAAGGATTCACAAGGGTTATTAAAATGGAATCCAGTACGCAGATAAATGGTATTTTTACTTTCACTTTCCACATTTCTGCTACGCAAAAACACAAACTGACTTTGGTAAACTGACCTTCCATCCAGTAACCTGCCTTGTCAATGTAGGTTCTTTTGGATTTTTCACATGTACTCTCTAAAATAGTGATATAGGCATCCTTATCTCATTCTTTAATGCAAAGAAAAACAAATTCTAAGCATAACATTGCATTTTATGAAATGTTTTTCTGCAACTCAGCATATGATGTTCCTCTTAAAGTTTTAGACATTAAACTACATATGCCTTTCTGGAAAAACCCCATTTGGTCCTACTCTTCTATTTATGGTGTCAAATTTGATCACTCAAATTTCGTTCAACATGTTTGCATGAAAGAAATTGACCTCTGATTTTTTTCTCTCATAACACAGTCTGAAAGCAAAATCACAGTTCTAATCCCACTAATGCGAAAACACATTCTTTACATTATCACCAAGCATCATAAGACAACAGCGCAGATGACGTGAATGAAACCAAAGGCCGTCTATTTGGACATCGGCCAAAGAGGAACTATGTGCAGGCTAAGGACAGACAGGTGAAAAGTCACTTGTCATTAAGTCTCGCTTAGCCCGGCTCCATTCCCGCCAAACATGATCTCAGCTCGGCCTGGTGACCTAAGCTCTCTCAGCAGCGACAGCTCTCCTCTTTGGTGCTGTACTGCACATACACTTCCACTGCTGCGGGCCCAGGACGACCCCCGGCACACTTCTGCTGCAAGACTTCTCACCACTGACCTCTCAGCAACTGAGGCTGCCGAGTCCCTCTGTGAGGAAGGTGGTGCTCAGCAGGAACAGGAAGGTGGCGCCACTCACCCTTGTTTTCCTTGTTGACATTCCCACTCGTCAGGTCGGCCAGCCAATTCAAAGGCGACGGGCTGGCTGGACAGGGAGGCTTCGCGCTGGCAGCTGGCTTAGAGGCTGCTTCCCCTCCCACCGTCGCTGGCTCCAAAGCTGAGGGACTTTGCTGGAGTACGGCACTGAGTGTCGGTCTTTCCCCCGCTAAGGAGGTCTGTGTTAAGTACAAAGGGAGCCTTTTGCGTAAGCTAAAGAATGGCATTTCTTTTTTCTTACTACCTTCACTGCTAAAATCCACCCCCCAATAAGAGATTCATCTCCAAAACACAGCTGTATCACCACAGAATTACTGTGGTGATAACTACTACTGCAGAAATGCTGCAGTAACAGCACATTCTCACTTTCAGATTCTAAGTATTACTAGTGAAAACACACAGTAACAATTCACACATACAAGGTATTTCACCTCCACCCTTAGTCCTTGTACACATTATGTACATCTTTGCACACATCCCTCTCACCCCATGTACTATGTGGATTTAAAATGGCAACTGTGTGTCAGTCTTCCCTAGAAAATTAGCCAGAATCCAGAACAAGCCCTCAAAACACGGTTGTTGAATGAGTAAAGTACATAGGAAAGGAAAGCTAGAATTTCAGAAGGAGACAGGACACAACGAAAGGAAAAATGCTCTTCTGAGTAAGCATTAAAGTGTGACAAGGAGCTCTTCAAAGTTAAGACATAAACCAAAACGGACAACATAAATTGAAAAGGACAAACTAGAAAGAGTTTATCACTTATTCTATTACTCAACTGGGTAGTTTGTGCAAATGTGAGAAGGAAAAAGGACACTGAAATTCCTGTGGTGGTCAAGACCCTTCTTTTCCCATGATGCACTGCTGTGTTGCCCATCCCTGCAGTTCTGATGAACAAGCCGAAGCACACCTGAATCCCTTCATGTGGGCCCAAGGAACACAACTAGGAAGCAGTGGGAAAAAATTCAAGTTCACCTCATGCTACCTTTGACACCCCAGCTCTATAAAAATGTGAAAGAATTTCTGATTCTTAAATACAACATGAGATCATGATCACTGGGCTGAGGGAAAGGGGGCCACTGAAGGTTATCACAGAGGAGGGAGAGTGGCCACCTGGAAGGGGCATGTGAGGGGCAAGGAAGGGATGGGCAGAGAACACTCATTTCATCTCCATCAACCCTTCACATAGCTGATGGATAAAACAGATTTAATAGTTAAACATTTTTAAAGCGTATCTGAATTAATTTTAATTCTGCAAAACACGAGACTTTAAGAATCCATACAAATCTGATAGCAATTTATTAGACTATAGCAAAGAAAATTTTTGCTTTTTCAAGAAACAAAAAGTATGAAATCTACTAATAGGAACCCATAAATGAGGCCCACAAGAGCAAATGGGGAAGAGAGAATAGGCTTCAGAATAAATTCTTTCCCTATTGACAGCTGTTGCCACTTTCCTTTAAAATACACTGATACGGGCTGGGGATATAGCTCAGTGGCATAAGCGCCTGCCTGGCAAGCACAAGGTGGTGAGCTCGATCCCTGGTACTGCAAAAAAAAAAAAATACACTGATAAGAGGGGGAAAGGAAGGGAAGAGAAAAAAATGAGAAAAGAAAAAAGAAACAAAGCTTTTGTAAATGAGGGAAGAGGGGTTGAAGGGAGGATAGCAGAATGGGGAAAAAGAATCAAGTTATATCACGTACATGTACAAATTCCCCATGACGAATGTGATCCTTATGTACACCTAAAACGTACCAGTAAACCTAATAAAAAACCACGATGGATATTCTTGGGTCATTTGAAAAACAGAAACACAAGGATGGTGCGTGTAGCACAAGCAGCAATACCTGTTTCAGGTCTTCCTTTGAGGGTGGCTTTGAAAAGAGTTTGAACTGCCTGTTTGAACACGGACAATTTGCCTTTATTCCCCATTTTACTCTTACTGAATGAACAATGTCTCCAACATCATAGAGGGCTGGGAAAAAAGCAGAGGCAAACATCTGAACGAAGATGTTAGGTGTTTTCAACCTCAACATTACAGGGCAGAGCAGACACTCCCCTGGGGAATCTTTTCTCACTAGCACGGTCTTCCATCCCCCCGTTTTATCCCACCTTCCCCAAAAGCATGGTCTCCTTTCTACAAAATTATCTACAAGCCCTTCATTAAAAAGTGCCAGGGCGATTTACACAACACAGTATAAAGTAAGGTTACCAAGTATGACACTACATACATGAAACTAAACTACCAGCCCCTGTGAAGAGAGGGAAAGAAAACCCCAGCACCACGTGGAATACCTTTGCCAGGAATGATCTGAGTAGGCATTAGGTTCTCCGGCTCATGTATCTGACTCTTCACACATCTCAGCCACGAGAAAGTCTTGTAGGTGGCCCCTGGAAACAATGGACTTGTGCTAACTGTTCTTGGTGCGCCTTGGCCCCTGCGCCTCCCAAGCCCACCCACCACTAATTAACCAAGGGCTCCACTCCAGCGTGCCAGCAAGCGGAGGGAATGGAGTCGGTTCTCACCCTGCTGGCAATTCTTCTTCTTCATGCGGTAGCAATCCACACACACCCCAAACCCACACCGAGGGCACACCCAGTGCAGGTTGAAGATGGTGGTGTCACACACGTCACACATTTCTCGAACACCTTTGACAGCTCGCTTCCAAGCAACCTGTCCTGCAAGAATCAATAAATCACTTAGTTATGGGGAGGAGAAACCTGACACCGACTGTGAGGGGCAGTGATTATTCCTCCCTGTGACCAGAGACCTCATTAACTCTGTCCAGCTTTATCAAACATGCTGCCTCGCTGAAGCTCTGCTGGATCCCCATCACGTGTGCTCTTTCAGCCTCCTGTCACGGCAGCTGCATCCTGACAGTCACAGTCCTGCCTCCCTAGGCTACTCAACATTCAAACAGAACCCTGCTCAGGCATATGCCTGTGGTCACACAGCAGGAGCACAGACACAGGGACCCCAGGCAGACATGCTAACCTGCTCCTGAATCCCACTGACAATCTGAAGGCAGCAAGGGCCAGGCTTTCTCCAAGGGAAAAGCCATTTCCTCGGATACACAAACCCAACGAGCGGCATGGACCACCAGGTTACTCACGCCCTCAATCCAACAAAAACCCCAGTGTGAGGGGGCCTGGAACGAACCACACATGAACTCGGCTGGGCACAGCAGTTCCTTCACTCAAGTTCTGTCAGTGCCAGTTGTGATGGACACAGGTGCAGTAGACTGTCCCTGAGGTACAATCCAGGAATCGACAGGCAGCCTCTTCCATTCTAGTAGCCAGAGATGGGGAGAGGCTCTTCCAAAGCAGGGCAGGCCATAGGACACCTCTCCCCAACAAGGAGGGGTATTCAGTCGGGTGATGACATTGGGTACAGAGCGCTTCAAGAAGTAGCAACGAAAGGGGACACTTTTGAGTCTGAGAAAGCCCAGTGTTGCTGACCAGAGACTCCCTTCAGGCCGCCAGTCTCTTTCCTAACAACCTTGGGTCAATACTGCTGCATTCTTGTTCCATGGAGATGGCTTTGTCCTAATTCTGTCTCTGCTGAGTTCATTCTTTCTGAATGACTGAACTCAACCCAAATAGCCGGACTTCAGCATACACCAAATTATTGCAAGTGCTAAGTGAACTTCTGACCCTCCACTGTAATGTAACAGCCCAGGCACAATACATAGGAGTTTGAGGCATGTACGAATGAGATTTTATGAACTTCACCTTAACCACCTGATTGTTGTTTTATTAGAATAGAGTCTTAGTTCCCTCAGTTATCCATATAACTGTTATTACTGAGAAAACAAAATAAAAGTCCAATTTTAGTACAAGTGCTGCGGAAGCGAGCACAGAATAAAAGTCCAATAGTAGAGGATCTGCTTCCTAATAGCAGATCAGAGGGGAAGCCCTCTGGTGGGTATGGGGGGCCTTTTCCAAATCATTCAGTGTTGTTTCTCTCGCCAGTCTGACCACATTGTCAAGAGGAAAGAGGAACAGGATAGTCAAAAAAAACAAAGAAAGATTAGTAAAATTTAAATCTGTAAGGAGGGTAGAGCTCCTTAATTATGGTCTTAAAACACAACTGCCAGTGTCTCTTAGTGTACCAGAGAAAAAAATAACCTGAAAGAGACACAGAAGGAGGAAGGGGAGGAGAGGGGGAGAGGAAGAGAAATCACCTACATAAATCAACCTTGCTGATTCAGGAGGGAAGCAACTATGTTCCAAGGAAGTGTTTCCACAGTACACTCATGTATGCATGTTTGTACTATCATGGAATTTATCTAAGGAATGTTTTTAAATCTATTCTACCCAAATGTATTTAATAAACAGTGTCTCTATTGAAAATGGAAAATTTGTATCACCTGTTCTAAACAGAGTGGGGAGGGGGCGTGGTTAAGGAGTCTCTATTGCCCAGGTAAAAAAGCTGCTCTTCCCTTCAGCGTTACTCAGTTTGTGCCAGGAGTCACAATCCCATGCCCTCCCCAGCTTTGGATTCCTGCTGCTGTTCCTTGTTCCTCGCTCTTGAGAAGCAACAGAATCCACATCTGTCTAATAATACCTTTGTGTATTTAAGCCAGAATCGTTAAGACTGGTGAGGATGCTTGTATTCAAACATACTTGGTTATGCACAGTAACCAGAGGACTAGAACAGGCCTGGCTCTTCATTTTGAACCACTTGGGAAATATACGATGATGGATGCCTCTGGCTGGGTATCTCTTTTCTACAGACAAAGGGAGAGGCATGCTGTCCTTCCAGACTTGAAATGTCACGCAGGAGACTTGGCTCAAATGTGTCACCCACACCATCGCCCGTGGTTTCTGGGCTGTCAGAGCAGCCAATGGAGGCCACAGGCACACATCCAGCTGAACCTCCAAGTATTCCCTCAAATGCTGATCGAACAGTCAGCTCCAACTGAGCTTGTGCCCATTCGCATGCCTGGGACCCAGCCCCACAGACTCAGCCTGGGTGGTCTAAGTGCAGCCTGTCCCTTGTTTTCTTCAGTGTTCTTGCCAAGACCCTTTGTCTGAAGCCTCACTCCCCTTTGGCAAGGCTGCAATCCTGGAGAGGTCAATACCTTGACCTTTCCTAACAAAAAGGAGCCACTCCTTTGCTAACTGTCCCAAAATAAACCCTAAAGGTTAAGTGGCTAGCTCAGGTGAAACCTATCACAAAAGGAAAAATGCAACATTACACCAAAGTAATCTGAACTTCTGGGGGAAAATGAAACCCTTGCAAATAGGGATTCTGGTGTCACTCAGAAACAAAAATCAAGTTGGACTCAAACATCCTACCCACTAAGAGATGCTCTTACTGTGTGGCTCAATAGTTGACATAGCTTCCTTTTCAGAAATCACCATTTGACAGAAGTGGTCTCCAATGTTGGCCAAGATATACTTTGCCGTGTCCAAATCAGTCCCCACAACATTTTTGGTCAAAGGCAGCCACAAGCCAATTGCTTCACTGTCGTACTTGTTTGGTGTTAAGAAGCCTTCTACCCGCAACACACCATGTTTATTGAATTGTAACCTAGGAGGAATGGAAAAAACACACAAAATTAATTTACATCTTGTAGTTATTATTTAAATACAATTAAATCAACAAATGTCTTTCAGTTTCCTTAATCTTCACAGCCAATTACAGCAACTCCCTGACTTAACATTCAAGTTGCAAACTTTCACACCTGAATGGACCTTGAATTATGAACATCTGTAGATGTGAACATACTGCAGAAGTAGCTCATGTGTCGCTGGACACTATCACATCTGTGCTGCTGTGTGCTCACTGTACAGTACAATAGTATATAGGCGTACAGTACTCAAAAAGAGCCTAGGATATCCAGAAGCCAGAGGAAAAGCAGCGGTGATGTGGAGAGGTAAAATAACTGAGGTTTTCTCCTAAAAGATAAGCTACAAAGGGAGAGGAAAGAGAAGGACAGACTGTATATTTTGTACTCAGCCAAGATATATATACTCATACTGCCTCCAGAGACAACTGTTCAACCTGATGGGATTTTTACTTAACAGCAAGAACAAGCAGAAGTTATGAACAAGCACAAGATATCACAGGTGAAAGCTGCCAACCAACAGAAGTGATGAACAATCTGGTCAGATGTGAACACAACCACTACTTTAAGAACAATGCTCTGCAAGAGAACAGAACTCTTAGGCAGTCACTGAAGCCAAGGCCACATTGATTTGGGAGAGTTTTTGGCACGCCCATGAAATCTTAAGCTTCGATTACATTTCAGGGTCCCAGAATGGGAGGAAGAGCTAAGGAAGTGGGCCTCAGAACCTAGGAAGTGAGACACAAAGCAGAACATGATTCTCAGTTTGCACGTTCAATACTCTTTAACACTTGGGTTTTATTTCTTTAAAACAAACTATGTATTAGTTTTAAATTTTCTGAAACACAACCAAGTATTTCCACAATTGGAGACATAAGAAACTGACATAAAACAGTGAAGCAGGTGTGACATGTGACAAGTGATTAAGTCTTACAGGAACAGAGAAGGAACTGTTAGCTAATATGAAGCTGACTTCATGGTAGAGACAGTAAATGAGCTTCACATGCGAGAAAGGGGGACATGAAGTAAGAGAAGCTATGTTCAGGAGACAGCATTCCACACAAAAGCAAGAAGAAGGTAAACTGGGAAACAAAAAACTGTTAGATTAAACCAATGCATTCTCACAGGAAAGAGTCAGGACACTGGAGAGGTGAGTTAGGACAGCATGCTGGCAGTACACTCATCCCCTCACTGGGCACTGGCAGCTATCCAAGCCTTTGAGACGAGAAGTATATTTGACACTTAACAGTTTCCACAACGGATGCACATGTATTTCTTACAGTTCAAAGGCGAGGTGCAAGTTTTTAACTGATAGCTCAAAGCAGAGGGTCATAAAACTAAAAAACAAGATTGAAAGCCTTTTTAAAAGGAGAGGGAACCAACTGGACCTAACAACTAAACCTTCCTGTTGAAGCCCTGCCCGTCCTCTTCTTTATCTACAGAAATTTAGTGGGGGACAAGTCTGACGAAGTTCATGACAGCCTAACGCTTCACTCTCAACATCAAGGAAAAAGTTAAATTATGATACTCTTTTACCAAAGAAGCGAGTCTGTTCTAGCTACTGCTAGATTGGCTTCCATTATGCAGCCCTAAGCAAAGGTCAAGAAGTCAAAAATGGAAAAGCACCTAAGCCATAAAATCAGTGATTTTTACATGGTCACAAAATCATGTTTTTGAAAAGCTCTAATAAAATTACGAAGGATAAAAGGAGGAAAAATTTACCACCGCCCTAAAATGCCTTTGCAACTGAACTCTAGTCTCTCTCTCATGGAGAGCCCCTCCCAATGACAGGAAATCAGGCCTACACAGGAATGCAGGGACTTGTAAAGGCATAACCACCGTATCACTTCCCCACAATATCTGTAATTCCAAATACATATGAATCTTACCATAGTGTGTAAGACGACTATCTCCTGAGGGGAAGCAGAACAGAGCTAACATTTACTGCCAACTACTGGGCCAGCTGTTTATCCAGAATATGTACTAACGTGTACATGTGAACATATGTTAACTACCACAGCTCTAAATGCTACCCACACACTGTATCATGTGCTTTTGCAATCTGCTCAAGAATGAATAGGGCAAAGAGTATCTAAAAATATATATATATACTTCACTACACAAGCCTAAATCCGGAAGTCATCAGCGCAGATGTAATTAATGATCTAAAATACCTGTGTGTTCAATTCAGCTCATCAACAAGCTTTGAAACTTAGCAGAACGAGCTGAACCTGAAAATATCCAGAATTTTGAGAAAGTGGACTGTATCTAAAGTTGACTCATACCCAGAAAAACAGTCATTTATGTCTCAAAAAACAAGGTTACCCTTTTCTTCACTTAGGCAAGAAAAGTTTAAATGAAGTATGACTTAAAAAAAAAATGACAATGTGTCTATAAAGTTCCAAAGAAATTTTTTTGTTGTTGTTGGGGCTCTTTCTGGGACAAGGTTTCACTCTGCAGCTCAGGCTGGCATCAAACTCACAGTGATTCTCCTGCCTCAGCCTCCCAAATCCTGGGATTATAGGTGTGTGCCACCACAGCAGACCTCAAGAAAATTCTTTTAAAGATATGCTTTTCCCTGCTGGCAAAGGAACAGAGGCAAGGATGCTTGAGCCCAGACAGTGGGGCACAGACATAGGCGTAACCTTCCTGAAGGGGGACTTGATAAAGTGCACACGCACACAAACACACGCACGAGCGTTCGTTCTGACCTAGTAATCCTTCCAAAGTGAACAGAGATGTAAACTAGGAGATCATCAATTCTGCATTACTTCTAGTAGCAAAAATACAAAATAATCTTGCTATCAGCAGGTGAACTGAGTCATCAAGCACTGATGCTAGGGCGTGGGGATGCGGCTCAGAGGAGGCCACCTGCCTAGTGCACACACGAGGCCCTGGGTCTGATCCCCCAGCACCGCAAACAAATGGAAGATGCTATAATGAAGTCTCATAGAAGTATGAACATGTTTTCAGGAAAAACAACGTAACCAAAAGGTTCCTACTATGCACCGACAAAGTACAACTCACAACAGCATATGCAGGACACCACCAGGGATTGCCGGAATACTATACGACCATTAAAAACACACTGAAAAGTTAGCAGTAGTTATTTATGGTGATTTTTCAGAACCTTCAGTATTTTTCTCTGATGTTAATTTTGGAAACATAAATTAGTGTTCTGAAGTTTCCTTGCTTTATTAAACAATTTTTTTGAAAAACACAAGGAAAAGAAAATATGCAGTTAAGACCTAGTTTCCCAAATCCAGAGATTAAAAATACAATCTCCACCTTTTTAGATTTACTGTTGACAGAAGAAAGGTATGCAACAGATTATCTGATCTCCTCCCACACACCTCACCTTCTGAAGTGGAAGAAGCGACAAAACACTGGCGAGTCCTTCTGCGGCTCCTTGTCCTTGCGCAGACTATCCAAGCGACACTCCCGGCACTTGGGCAGCTGTGCGACGATGTTCACACAGGAATCGTCCTGCACAAAGGCCTCACCACTCTGCTGCAGCTTCTTGAGTTTTGCTGGGTCTGTTAAAACCGACTTCCGGGCTGGGACTGGGAAAACAAAAGATAAAGGACACCAAAGTTCAGGTCTCTGATCATCTCACCAGTATTGGAATGAATTTTAAATAAAAAAGCCAATGCTCCCAAAGACAGAAAACCCTTCTCCACTCTTGATTTAGTTGTAATTTCTAAAACACAGCTCAAAGAACATAATTATCGGAACAACTGGAGAAGTTTTGTTCTCTTTACGTTTCTCATTTAGTGACTCCATTTGACAAACTAGACTTTCCAAATTGAACAGCCAGGCTCACAACTCCAGGAGAGCAAACTCTTTTTGTTCACAGCCCTGGCTGAAAAACACACAGAGGACTTTTCCAAATCAGATACTTAACGCAAACTCACTGTAGCGGGGCACACAGACACAGGTGTACCTCTTCAGAGGCCTAATTTGTTTTTGTGGTGATTGGTTCTGCCACTTTTCATACACAGAAAAGAATGGCCTGAGGTGTTCTTTTTATCCCTCTTTTTCTTTCTTTCTGGTTTTTTGAGACAGGGTCTCACTCACTGTGTAGTTCAGGCTGGCCTCAAACTAGTGGCAATCCTCCTGCCTCAGCCTCCTGAGGGCTGGGATTATAGTCGTGCACTACCACACTTGGCAAGGTGTGTTTTCTAACCACTCTTAACATTATAAAAACCAGTTAGTCTTCCTACTCAGTCATGTGCTCTAAGAAGCAAAGGCTATCTTCCAGATGCCTCCCAAAGGTGTCACTTCACTCCATGTGTTTTGAATCTTTGGCATAGCTATGGGCCACTCAGATTTAAGGGTACCAGCTAAAGACAGGATTCCAAGCACATTCGAGTTTAAGTTTTAACTCGCTATGAAAGGAGAACTGGAAAAAAATGTTAACACGTTACTAAAGAAGAAAAAGAGCAATGTGACAGCAAAGACCAATCATGGTATCCACCCAAATAACCCAGAAGGGAATCCATTCAGAAGCTAAGAGCCTGACTATTTCACAGAAAAGGCCTTTCCTCAGGGCCCAAGGGAACCCAGTAAAGGAAAGTAGGGCCTTAGGCAAACAGACAAAATACTAAACCAAACAGAAAACAACTTCTGGGGAACCAGTTGGGACAGAGGTGGGAAAGCCTAGTTCTGGACAAAACTGGAGTAAAGATTTCTAACCTAAGAAGCTTTTTACATAAATATCTTCAATAATTACATTACAGGTGATCTTATCTCTGACTTTTATTAGTGCATGTTTTCAGTTTTTAATGATTACACTCATCATGGCTAGTGGGCACATGCACGTAACACATCTTAATTTTTATGTCCCTTTCTCCTCCCTAGGTGAACTTCTTCAAGTAGAGCTAAAATACACAGTAAAATGCTAGCTGATGCTGTCAGTCTTTGACCCCTTAAACGCTCTTACTCAGTTAAGAGTGAAAGACAAGGTTCCCCAAGAAAAAAAAGAGAACGAAACGGGATTAGTAGTTCAAAGATGGTACTCAGATATTAAAGACATCATCCTCTGAAGCTGGACCATGTTCCCACCAAGCGTAACAAAGTCCAAAGGTCATCTTACCTGCTGTGTCCTGGCTTAAAAGAGAAAGCACCCAGAGATAAGCAAGCTGAACTGTCTACATTTAGCTCTTCAGTGAAGGGAGCAGTACCTGGTCCCACCACTGACCCTGGATTCAGAGCATAGCAGAGCCAAGAGAAAAAAGGGCAGCCCGCTTCTCATGAGTCACCCCTCTCATCTCTCTTATCTCTGGGGTGACAAGCACGGCACGCACGTTATTGTGTTTTTCTTTTAAGATAAGAGAACGTCATGCATGAATTATTTTTCCTAAACTAAAACCTCAGTATTCAGTTTAACTGCAGTGTTGGGACTTGGTGATAGGTGGGTTTGGGCTGCAGTCTGGGCACCTGGCCTTTAAAAAGGTTCACCATCACTGCTCCACCTCACCAGAAGAGGAGGCTATGCTGCCCCAGCTGTCTTTTGTTCTTAGTCCCTACATGCAGCCAGGAAGCCGAGCCCCTTCCCATTGAGGCTTTCCCTATGCACAGGGAGTACGAGTGGGCGCAGCTCAGAGACCCTGCTGGCCTGCGATCACTCTCCATCCTCAACCAGTCACTACAGATGGTAGGACGTGCAACTAGGGTTTCCCTTTCTTTTAAAGTCATGTTAGATGGGGAACAACCACACATCAGATGAAGTGAAACAAAGCTGGACTTGTGCATCTGCCACGCATTTGCCCAGCTTGCATTTTCACTGTCTCTTCATACAAATTAAAATGATTTGCTTCAAAACTAGCTGAGTGTGAAGGTTGATGACTCAAACATAAAGAAACAGAACAAATTTATCATTATGAATATTCACTTTCTTTGGGGAGTTATGTAACTCCTGAGGAATACGTAATCTTATGCAATTAATTTTATGTAAATTAATAGCCATTTAACTTGGGCCTCAAGAATGCAGAAGGTGGGTTAGAAGAGTCCCTAGGCAAAGAAAATGTGCGTTCTATTCCTCTAACTCTATACTAAATAGGTCCGCAAGTCAAATTCAACCACCCGACCTCTAGTTTCAGAGGCCTGTGGTAAAAAATAAAAAGCTAGTGCAGTTATGTTCATTTTATAACTGATCCAAGGGAACAGGGCTTTAAGATTAGCCCCGACTCTCAACATGTTGACACCATTTCATTCTCCTAATTCTAGAAACTACCACCACTGGGTGCACCCTTAAGCCTAACATGCCAGTAGGTACAAGATGAGTGCCCCTTATCGGAAGAGCTTAAGGCCAGAAGTACTGCAGATTTCTGAATGATGCTTTGGATTTGGAATATTTGCATATATATATATATATATATAATGAGATATCTTGGGGATAAGACCGAAGTCTACATACAAAAGTCACCAACATTTCACATATACCTTAACTGGCACAGGTTGAAAGTAATCAGATTCAGTATTTTTAGTGCATCTGTATTTTGACTGCAACTCATCACATGAGATCAGATATAAAATTTTCCACTTGGCACGTCATGCTGGCACTGAGTTTCAGATTTGGAAACACTTTTGATACTGGACTTTTGAATTAGGGATGTTCTAAATAACATTCCTAAGTTAGCTGCATGAAATAAAATACAGCATCACTTTCCCTATAAGAAAAGTTTGGCATGCTTAGTGCTCAGGACTACCCCTTAGGCAGCAGAGACTGCCTGACTTTCCAGTCCTGTGTTCACCCAAAAGTCTCTTTTCCAGAGTGATGATGCAATTCTGCATCTGCATTTTAAAATTTCACATTCAAGCTACTTGTGTGAATATGACGTATCACCTCTTCTCCAACCTAGATGTTACAGAAAGATCAGCAATAGCCTAAAGGTAATCACCATATCACTAATTTAATGTAATAGCATTACAGTACCACAAAAATATGTTCTTACCATCAAAAATTGGAATCCATCTAATTACCCACCTAACAGAAACCAGTTAAGTCATATGGTAAAAGCATAAAGTAGAATCCTTGCAGCTTTAAAATGTTAACTGATACTTATGCTAATTCACATGGTTAAAACTATTGGCCTGGATCCATTTGATTAATACAGCTTATGTAAACTTCCTACAAAGTCATATTAGGACAAGAAACTCATCTACCACCTCTTACCTTCTACCAAAAAAGGTATTTAAAAACACTCACCATTCTGGATTTTATTGTTGCTTCTTGTACAACAGCTTTCATTGTCTACTTTCACTGAAGTTTCCTTTAAATTCTGTGGCCGGCAACCTAAAGTTGAAGATTCTACCTTGTTTTCTGGACAGCCACGAGGGCTAGCACTATTAACAGCTGCTGTCGCTTCTGGCTTATTGGGAAGAACATCGGATGTGGAAGGTGCATGTTCTAGGTGCTTTTGCAGTTCAGGAGTACTGGCAATCTCCAATTCTGCCTTAGAAGTCTTTGTACATAAGCTCTCCTTAGCAAGGCCAGTCAATGGCTGTGGAATAGATTCCGATCTGTTTTCCTGATCACTGTTTGTCTTAGGCTGGGTACAACCGCTTTTGGGTTCACTCAGAATTTTCAAGTCTCCAGTTCCAACCTGAGAAGACTTTGAAGAGAGCAACCCTGCTTTGCAGACATCTGGTTTTATTCTCAGTATTTCAGGCTTTGTGTTTAGACAGGAAGAAAGTTCTTCTGGTAAACTCTGCTTATGGCAGCTGAAAAACATAATATGGAAAACTAGCATCCAGGCCTCTATCTCTTTCCATCCAAAACCAATTGTTTGGTACCCTACAGCAACCAGCACAAAAGAGAAAAGAAACTGCTTATTGCAGAGAGTTTAGAATAGGTTTCTGTGAATTGCAGTTATAAGTAATCAGTCAATTCTACCCAAAAGTATCTTAAACACTCAGAAAGATAGAAGCCCAAACTCTGGCTGCATGTTCTCATAAAGCTCTAACAACTTTAGTTCTACTTCTTATAGCACAATGCACCTTAGCTTTCCCTTAAAATAAGCAGCGTCACATAAAACCAAGAAATATACTTGGCAATTGAAAAGCTCAGTGGGTATTCAAAGTGTCAAAATTAAAAGCTGGTGTAGGACCAACTACACAAGTTTCTTTTCTTCCTTTTTTTTTTTAAATTTCAGAGAAACATCTACTGAATTCTCCTGTCTTAGATAATGAATATTAAATTTAAATTTCAAAAATAAAACTAGTATTCTTGTTGTTTGCCAAGACTTAGAAATTCAATTTCATGGTAGGCAAATGTGTCAAGATAAAAATTTTAAAATGTTCTGTATATCAGAAATTCTAGAGAGCCCTTCAGAGGCAATCACTACTTTGAAGATAACAATATACAATATAATAACCACTGTTAATTTCCTATCATCTTGTTTTGAAATTCTGTATCTTTTTTTTTTCTTTTTAAAATTAAAAAAAACCTAATCATAAACCACCAACAGCACAAAACCCCGTGCTATGAACATCATACAAGCAGAGGTGGTCAGGACCAAAGCAAATACAATACCCACCTGCTTTCCTGCCTGTTTAGAGAATTATTTGGCTGCACAACCCCACCCCTACATCTTTCTAGAGGTTCCCTGAGGAGCTTGCTTCTCCCACATTCAGCCTAGGGTTCTTAGCCACCAAAACAACGCTTCTGTTTCTATTCTATTTCGTTTTTCCAGCTTCTAACACATGATCTCACCTGGAAAAACTTATGTACACATTCAGGTGAGAAATCTTTGCTTGGATGTCACTGCGGTGACTGCTGTGTCACCAACCCCCAAGCTCCCTAGGAGGTGTCCACTTCCCTCACAGTGAACCAACATGCTCACCTGTTCTGCCACCTTTCTGCAGTCCTCCAAACCTACTGTGTTCCATACCAGTCTCTCTGACCCACGTCTTAGGCCCTGATAACCACCTGTACCGGCCACTGCCACTGCCCTGAAGGGAGCCTTCCTCCTCCCTCAAACTTATGCCCCTTTAAATCTCTTATTAAACATATTTCTTACTCATCTGCCTCAGCTGTAAATTAGTAACAGTATCACCATCACCTACAGCTACTGCTCCTATTCCTATTCTTAGAATCTCCTCTACTGCTGCATTCTTTACCTGTGCTTGGGGTCCCCTCCCATCTAGGTTAACCCTCACTGAAGTCAGGTCTTCCTCTTTACACTCCCTCTGACCTCAGCCTTCCATACACAACCAATCTGCTCCCTTGTCCTTGAAAGCAGACACCTATTCTCCAAAGGTGAGCAGTATTTCAACTGAGCCGTCACACGTCCTCTGAAGGCACATCCCCTTCCCTTCTCCGCTGTCTTCCACACTCCATGTGCCTTCTACACTCTCTCCTCTGAAGCGACCTGATCCATCTCTCCTCTTGGAAAATTTTACCAAAACAAATTCCCTTGGCAACCAGAGACAGGAATAATGAACCATAACTACAACGATTTTTTATTACTATGATCAAACATCATTAACGAAGCACTACTCACCCTTGAGGAATTTTTGCTCCAAGGTTAGGTGGAGAATTGGCAGCTTGGGGAGTATTCTGCTGTCTTGGGTCCTTACTAGGTGGAGTTGCTGCAGTACAGCCGAGCAGGATCTCCTTAAACACTGCTGTGGGAACAGACTGTACAGGACACACACTGGGAGAGGCCTAAAAAATATCAAACCAACAGATATTAAAAGGAACGTCTAAGAAATTACGAAGTGCTAGCATGACTTAAGATGATTTGCTGGTTTACTAGTGAATAAGCTTTATCCCATCACCAAATAAAAGATCAGCACAGTTAACACATGATAATCACACAATTAAGTATTCATATGTAAAGGCTATAAACAAATTGCTTCAGCTTTTCAGAGAACTTAAGTACTCCTGTAAAAGATCACAGGCTGATCTTTTTCAAGTTTGTCATTATGCTGGGAAAAGTCATGTAGCCATTACTTTACCGGTACAAGGCACAGAAGTGAACTTTTAAGTGACAGTCTTAAAGGTGGCTGCTTCACATGCAATCATTTAGACATGACCTGAGTGCCCATCACGCACCTACTGCGCAGACTGGCAGCAGACCAGACCACATACGATTCCTGTAGGCAGTGGCGCCTACTGGGTACCAAGATAAGCCTTTGCAATGCAAAAGGTTGAGGACACGGTTCTCGGTCTTACTGGCTCATCAAGTCACAAAGGTCATCCCCAAGCTGCAAAAAATATTAGGTCATGACAAGCCCATGGAACACGGGTGGGACAACTTTTCTCCTTCCCTCCTCACAATTTCACCTCTACAAAAATACAAATATTGATCCACTTCTAACCACCTTATACTATGCTAGCCACAAAAATAAACTTTCCACCATGAAAACAGGAAGAGAAAACCTGGAGACAACTAGATATTCCATGGCTGAACTGCATGTCCTCCTCCTGCCGTCTTCCCATGGGCTCTGCATCTATGCCTAAGTCACACATCTTTCTGTCACCTCTTTCACACTGCAATGACCTTTGCCTTGCCACCAAAGCTAAACTTCAAGAATCTTCAAAAGCTCTTCATCTTGTAGTAACTTCTAAAATTTAATGCAGAACTTTCGTAGGTTTTTAAAACCTACAATTCTAAAAATATTTATATGTTGCTTACTCATGATTTTTTTCCTTAGACATTTACTCTGGCAGCCTTGAAAAAAGTATTATAAGCTAAACAGAAATAAGTAAAAATTAAGCCAAGCACACTGGCATACACCTGTAATTTCAGCTACTCAGGAGGCTGAGGCAGGAGAATTACCTGAGCTCAGGAGTTCTAGGCCAGCCTGGGCAACAAAGCAAGATTCTGCCTCAAAAAAACAAAACAAAATCCACAGAACTACCTAAAAAAAAAAAAGGACTTCATCACTATCTAAGTTTTGGCATAGCTTCAAACTATTTTTAAATACTAACTTTTAAATACTAACTGATCATACGTTATATTACTCTGTCAACTAAATTTCTGTTAAATATTAGTTTAGTGTTCATCAAAAGATAAAGTCTGCCTGCTGTTTGATTTGGTTTTGTTTTTTGGAGGAAAAGAGATGACTATATGCTTGGGATCCTTTACACTTCTCTAGGTCCTTTTCCTAACCCTTTAAATGAAGAAATTAAATTAACTGATTTCTAAAAGGTCCCTTCAGGCTATATGATATTACAATTCTCTGGAAATCCCCTATTAAAAGCTTAGCTTGCCAAAGCTTAACTGTCAAATCATTACAAAATGCTTATTCAAGGCTCGCTTTCACCACGCATCACCTCCTACCTACCCTCTTCCTCTCTGGATACATTTAAAGTTGATGCACTGACACCCTCCCTTAAATTACTCTCCTAAGAGTAATGCATTTATGAGATTTAGAATACAAACTTATGCATAAATTCTTATCTGTACCATGTCCATCAAGCTGCTCAAGTAAAAACTAAACCTCTCCCTTTCTCATTTCCTATATCCAGTCAAATCAGTAACTCCTGCCCCGACATCAAAAGGACTTACTGCATCTATCCATTATTTTGCATGCCAACACTATCGCCACCTTTCTCCTATCCTCCGTGTCTCCTAACTAGCCAGACTTTCTTCTATTCTTGCTCATCCTCCACCTCTTACTGAATCAGAGCCATCTTTATAAAACCTGACGCTTCACCACCTTACAAGTACCCCATGTGGCCCAGGCTCCTGTCAACTCCCATGCCCCCATCTCATTTCACCCCTCCTTGCAGACAGTACCCCAACTACACTGGCTTCCTCTCTGGGCAGGTCTTTGTAACTTGCTATTCCCTCTGCCTGCAGTTTTGAGAAGCTGGCTAGTCCCTTCCATTCACCTGCATTTGCTCAAATGTCACTTCCTCAGAATCCTACATTATTCATCCCACAGTAGTGCTCCACTTATTCTTTATCATATTCCTACGGTTATATCACACCACAGATCACACTGGGAAAAGACCTCCCACGTAATTACTGTCAGTCTCCTCACAATGGACTGTGCATTCCTTATGGCGGAAGCCCCACTGCTGGGTATCAGACCACATCAAGCCAGACACATGCCTGATGCTCAATAAATAACACTGGTGGAATGAAAGTATTGTATAAATGAATGAACATGGTTAGTACTTTGTATATTTAAATGGCCATAAATAATTCTTACGAGTTACCTGAAGAGACAGGCAGTAGTAATGCTCACCACTGTAGATCAGTGTCTCCCACATATAAAAGATCCATAAATATTTATTGGGAGGAGGGAGAGACAGAGGGAATGAAAGAAGGAATCTGCTGTTTCGGTGATGGTGATTCACCATACCATAGAAAGGGCTTGGGAGGAGTGGAAACGGTGCTGTGGTCAAGATTATTCCATTTTAGGGATAGATCTTCATTTGGATTGAATCTCTGACACTTTTGATACATTAATCTCATTCATGAAATGAGAATAATAAAGCATACTTTACATGGCTGTGCTTTTACCATAGTTCTTGGCCCAAAATAACATGAATTTTAGAGATGAGCACTCTTAGAACAAAAATATTATAAAAAGTTTCCAGTCCTGTCACCATGTGATATGATCAGAAATACTTAAGGGTTTTTAGAAACTGAAGATATCCCTCTACAACTCTCCTAAGGTTTAGCTCCAAAGGGATAGAACTGATTCCCAAACCCGTCTTCATGTGCACACCTCTGCACCAGCCTCTGACTCAACAAAGGGTCAAAGTTTCTTCTTACCTGAACAGTTTTCCCTGAAGGTCTTCTATACCAGTCATGGCAATAGTTCCTCCCTGCCAGCAGACGGAGATAATATAATTGAGTGTATGATAGTATTCTAAAAAGGACACTGCTGGCACACGCCCCTCAGCAGACTCTCCCAATTAACCAAGCAACATCCACTGTAACTCTGAGGAAGAGTCTGCTAGGCAGAGAAGACCTTCAAGGAGCCAGATGCCACTGGCAAACAGGTTTACCTTAACCGAAAGTACTCATTGAGACACACTAGTGTCTTGTTGACCTAATCCCAAACTCCTGTCTTCCAAACACCACCAGGAAAGAAATCCTGTGCAGTTCAACCCATCTGAGAAGGGCAGTTAGAATCATGCCAAGAGCATTACTATACTCACCTTTCACTCACACATTTACATTAACTCGCTTTTTCTCCCCTGCTTCCTTTACCTCTTCAGCCCTCTTGTAATCTAGGCCATGCACAAAACTTGCCTGATTACAATAATCTCCCAGGATGAGAAAGAATACTGATATGGGCAAATGTTCATAAGGGAACCAAGGAGGCTACAAAAGAGTAAAATCCTTACTTAAAAAACAAACAAAAAACAGAGAAAGGGGGGAAGTATTCCAAAGTGTGAATAAGGTCTCTGAGAAATGCATTACAAATGATTTTTTTTGCTTTACCGTACTTTTCTGAGAAAGTTTCTTTTAATATATTCCCTGCCCTACAAGTTTCAGTCAGGCGGAAGATAGTATTATATACATATATGTTACCACTTTTTACGAGCACCTCCTTGAAGGTTAAAAATGTTCCTGCTCACCCATCTTTCCCACTGCTAACCAACTCAGTACTTAGAAGGTATGCCCTTCCTCCTTCCAGAATCCTGGCCCTCACACCATCTTTCAACTTGCCCTTTCATCCTCCCTCTGGCCAGTAACACTGACGCCTTCTCCATTAACAGGCAACACTCAGCCAAAATGGCCTTTTACCCTACACTGCAAACAATTTCTCCGTATCAAAACCGGACAGGTTATAATTTTACCAGTTCCTCTCTCAGCTTCTACCACTGCATTACTTGAGGAATTTTACCAGTTCCTCTCTCAGCTTCTACCACTGCATCCTCTCTGAGTTTAACTCTAAAATGCAACAACCACTTGCCTGACATCCTCTTTAGAGTCTTTAGCTACACTGCTTCCCCAAAGCCTCACTAAAGCCATTCCCTTTGAGAAGAAGAATCCCAACCTCCACTAACTCAGTTCCCTCTACACTGGGAGACTACACAATACTATAAATGATCGCCTGCCGGCGTCACTTGAGCTTTGGAAGGTAACTACAGTGCTGGATGAAGCAGACATTCCACTTGCTCTACCTTCTTCTGAGGTAAACTGCCCCACACTTCCTCAGTCCTAGACTTTCACCAAGTTCAGCCAGTGCTGCCTCTAAACAGCTCTCCGTCCCTAGTTCACTGCCTCACTTCTTCTGGCCCCTTTACAGTAGATACTGACGCTGACCTTCTCCTTGTTTCTATTTTGAGGACCTTTCCTCATTCATCATCTACACAGCTCGGCCAACATCCTGAACTCAAAATCCCTGAATACTCTCAGTCACCCTCCACACCTAACTGTAAGATAAAACCCAAACTTCCTTTCTATCTCTGACTGACTTTCTTTCTTCTCATACCTCCTGTGCTCAAAGTAGGGCAAAATTTTTCTCTTCAAGCTTTGGCGCAGGTTGCTTCCTGTGCACCTGCACAGGCCCTGCTCAGCGCGCTCCACTGGGAGAGACTGTCACCCTCTCTGGACTATATACACCTCGAGAGGGGAACACAATACCTCTCAGTCTCCATGACCAAGAACCGAGCACACAGTGCTCAGTATTTTCCATATTCAATATTTAGTTTAAGGCTAAAGTGAAAGACAATCCACAATAACCTTTTTATTTTTTCTTGAACAAGCTGAGCCTCCAACTAAGAGGTTATGCTTTTATGCTTGGAGAAGACCAGGTTTTAGACAGCATGACTTACAAAGCTTTTGGTAAAATGTCACAGTTCCTGTTGCCTATACACAGGCAAAAGCTCAGGAAAGCCCATCAGCCTATCTAGCTATGCGGTATTGTTTTGTTTGTTTAGTGCACTGATTGCTTTGGTGGCAATCTAAGCTGTGGCCAGTGCACCCTTTATCTAGAACCTAGGGTTCTGGCCCCAAGGCAAGCTGTTGTTCCTCCTTGCCTTGTTCCCCTAGATCTCAAGGTCCCTCTCGGGGATGTTGTCAGTAGTCTTGAACAGTAGCATCCCAATCGATTTCAAGTCTAAACTGTAGCCTGAAGCACAGGATCATAAAGGTGGGGGGTTTTGTTTGGTTGCACTGGGGATTGATCCCAGGGCCTGGCACATGCTAGCCAAATACTCTACCACTGAGATGCACCCCCAACCAACGAAACTAAATTGTGAAAGTTATTTGTACTCAAATAGATCCAGTGACTGAATTCACCTAAAGAAGAAATAATTTTAACTTCCTTGGTCCAAAAAAGAACTGTTTCACAAGAGAATGAAATCTGGCACCTAAACTCATTCACAGAAGTCTACACATTTCTGCAAGAAATTAATAATGGCCAATCACCTCCTCTGAAAAACTAGCTTATCTGTATGCCCAATCACAAATGACCATAAAACTTCCTTACTCCTGAGAGAGTAAAGGTCCTATTTTCAACATCTAATCAACACACAATTCTAAGGTTTTTCCCTCTTCTCACACCATTCTTCCAATTTAACACGTACACCTCAATTTACTTTCAAAAACACCTCCAGATGGTGAGAGGTGTAAGATAAAACCCGTATCTACTGAGAATTTCCAGCAAGTAGCAAAAAAGAACACTTTTATTTTTTTCCACAAAAAGTAGTGAACCAGAAATTTATATTATCTCCATCTGCTTGAGTGTAGAAATTATGGCCAAGATCTGGAACTGCAAAGAGCAGACAAAACAGCATAGAACAGGGAAGATAGCTATATGACCAATAAAAAAGACTGGCCATGCAGTATCAAAGGAAGCTTTATGCAGTGACAGGAACAAATCAAGGTTACCTCAGAGGAAGACTTTGCTTGTTTGGAAACGAAGCTTCCATTGTTCTCAGAAGACTTCCGTTTTACACCTCCCATTCTGGTAGAATTACCTAAAATACATAAAGATAGGTTTAAGTTTGCTTCCCTATTTCTCTTAACGTAAGAGGAAAAAGAAAGAAGTTTTCTTCAATGTATCTTACCACATGTCACAAAGTTTTCATGTACAACTTCAACATGAATCAGTGACGGATCAACAATTTTCAGTGCTGGGATCTTAAAAATAAAAAACAAAAATACTGGAAAATTTAAAAATGTTTCGGAACACTGTGAAAATGAGCATTAACATAACAATAGTTTGTTTCTTGTTTTCAGTATTGGAGACCAAACCCATGGCCTTCACACTGAGCTACATTCTCAACTTTCCCTGCCCTCCTCTGCTCAAAATTTTGATACAGGGTCTCTAAGTCACTATGTTGCCCAGTATGGGCTTGAACTTGCAAAGCTCCTGCCTCAGCCTCCCAGTGCTGAGATTACAAACATGTACCACCACACCCAGCTACAAACAGTTTTTAAAATGACATCATTTCTATTTCTGCTGTAACATTTTATAAAGAAAGTGTTTAGGCTCCTAAAAAATAAATATTCTACAGTTATCTAAGTTATCTCACATGTAATTGTTAATGTCTTTACCTCCTCACAGTTGACTTGAAGAGTTTTTGATGTTGGGTTTCCATTTACAACAGTTGCTGAAAACCACTGAGTAGATGGGTCCAAGCTATAAATTTTTACTTCTGAACCAACTAAGTTTTTGTCACCTTAAAAAGAGAAAAAGTTTTAGAGCAGTTTACATTATTTCCCATTAACACTATTATCTAGGACAATCTTTTCCTCGATCTTTTTAAAATATGCCACAGACAAAAGTAAACATTGAAAGAGTTGCGATATACATACGACAGACATTCTAGCAAACATAGGAAAAAATGTAAACCTTTTATGTTTAAGTTCCACTTCCCTATACATTCAATTTAAGACTGGCAATATATCTATTCTAGCATATTATAAAAGACCACAAATTAGCGAACAGTTCATTAAGGAACAACTCACTGTCCTGTGTAGTTTAAAGAAATCAACTTCAGGAATCCCAACAGAACCGCCATGTATTTAAAATTAAAAAAAAATTTTACATGATTGTGAAACTAAGAACCTCAATAGTAATAAAGAGGAAGGTAAGCTTTATCAAATAAAAGCCTTATCAATTTTATAATCTGAAATACCAAACACTGAATTCCACATTAAAATGAGTTATGAAAATATTTCCTTTGCTTCTATAGTTTCTCATAATCCCCAAACTTTCCGAACTTTAGAAAACTTAGAATGTGTTAGTTAAGTCCTTTAAGTCTGCTAGTTGTACGGGAAAAGGAAACAAAGGAAAATTTTTTTAAATTTTAAAATTTCCACATTTTCAAAATAATAAATTTCAATGACAGAATGAGAAAAAGTTGAATCCTAATTTCTTACATGCTAATTATTGATCAATTCATGAACTGTCACCAACAGATCATACACATACCTTGTAAAAGATGGCTTTCATCTAAATGTTTCACAATCAAGGCTTGAAATTCCTTACTGACCTTCTGATTATCAGTAAGGGAAAGCCGAAGATTGTTTACGTCCTGTAAAATCAAAGATCATTACATTTTAAGGAAGCAAGTGTTTAAAAATTGCAGTGGATATATTAATTAGTTTAATCAGAAAGGTTAAAGAGCCGGGCGTGGTGGCGCATGCCTGTAATCCCAGTACTTAGGAGGCTGAGGCAGGAGGATTGTTGTGAGTTCGAGACCAGCCTGGGATACAAGGTGAGCTCAACGCCAGCCTGAACTGCATAGGGAGACCCTGTCTCAAAAAGACAAAAAAAAAAAAAAAAAAAACCAGAAACCAAAAGGTTAAAGTGGCCATTTTTGATCCCAGACCATTCCAACTCCAGTGAACTATCATACAATCATAGGCATAAGGCAGACTGAAGTGAAATCACCCTAAGCCAAGAGCAGGAGAAATTCTAAGAGTGGCTTAAGGCACAGTATGGCACATGACACATCCTTGGTTACAGGAAAATCACAAGCAAACAAACTAAACTGGCCAACCCAAGTAAAAACACTCTACATCCCCGACACTGGGGATGGGGAAACCACAGATCCAAATCTGTGGGGGCAAAAGACAGAGGTAAGACACAAAAGACAGATGAATACTGTCAATTCATTTCAACTGCTATTATTAATAACTCCTATCACACAGATTCATTTTACTTAACTAGAGTTCCAAATGCATTCTTTTATAAAAGGTAAGGAAGGTGAGGAGACAAACAGAAAGTGTGAATGACTAGTCTAAGGTTTCACAGTAAACCAGTTTTGAAATACCCAAATTCTTGGCAGAAGCTCCATTCTTGGCACTATTCCACAGTCTTCTGGTTTTGTGTGCACACCCAGTTATGACAAATGTATACAGAAACTGTCAATAGGAATAACCTGCCAAGCCCAGATTCTAGCAGGGCAAAGCAAAGACAGTGCTTAACACAGAAGCCCTTGCAGGGCCTTCACCCTTTTCCACCACTGTAAAACGGATACATACGGCCAAGAACAGTTCTCCTCCCAGAGAACAAATAAAAATGTACTCCTCTAGATTTTTCTTTTCCATTTCAAGAAACAAAACTAAGAGCTCTGACCTTAACTGAAGAGCTTGCACACATAAAAGAGGAAAATTTAGAAAACAATGCTCCAAAGTAAGAACTATACTACTCAGTAAAACAAAACATCCACAACACTCCTGTATTGTCCTTGCTCCTTAGAAGCAAGTCATTCTTCTAACATACGTATGTAACCTGCATCTGAAATCATCCTCTTCCATTTCACTTACTTCAAACATAAAATAAAGTCCACATTATAGGCCTCATTTTCCCTCACTTCCAGGACATGGAAATAAAAATGCAAATAGAAAGACAGTGCTTTGGACTTTCCAATATAGGCACAGCAACCCAATGACCATTGACCCCAAACTGCCTTGCAGCAAACAGACAGGTTTAACAGTGCTACACACCATAGAAGAGAGTGAGATCTGAGATCACATACAATTGTGTAAAAGAGATTAGTAAGTTTCATAAATGATACCTAAAAGATGAATGGGAATATACAAAAGCAACATTATTCTGCAGGCATTCCTTTCAACATTTTCACAACAAATAATCACATACAAGCAAGACCCACGCGCCTACAGGCTGTTGCCAAGAATATACATGTACATTGTCATTCTCATTAGCTGCAATAGTTGTATTCTATTGGGTTGCCAAAAACAGTGAATACAGAGCAATGAACCATTACTCTTGAGAGAAACAGAGGAATCCTAGGAGATTCTGGTCACATTTTCATCAATGGATCAATATATAACCACCTTGTTTTATGTGTGTTTCTGTTAAGAGATACCTTATTTAGTATTTACTGCTGATTCATTAACCTTGAACTCATGGCCAAAAGCACTAGAACTCGTGGCTGAATGATATATATCTAATGTACGTATTTCTTAAGACCCATCACAGCCTCCTTGCACTTATGAAGGCCAGACAGCACTTTAGCATTAGGGTTAGGGACATTTAAAACACACATAGCACTAGATAAGGAGCAAAAAGGATCCTGGTTTATAGCATGAGAACTAAACCAAGAAAGCAGAAGAACATCACTTTATTTGACCTCAATGGGAACAGGCGTGGGGCACTTAAAATTACTGCTGCCCTGTGTGTAACTACAAATTACCATGAGCCACCACATCTACTGATTTAGGGGTTACAAACATGTGTAAGCAAGTCGACAAAGTCCCAGAGACATCATGAATAGTAAGGCTGACTACATGTGCATACGTACGCATGCACACAAACAACTATGAATGACAGTCAATTCTGAGCAACTGCGCTCATATCCCCTAGCTGTTTCCACGCACCAACTATCAATTGTAGCACCTCTGTCCCTTCCACTCCGAGTATCATTAACCCAAAGGCTAACACTGACAGACGCTACCCAACAACTCTTTAGCGGGGGCTCTTTTCTCTACTGGGCATTTGAATGAGGGCAGTCAACATCAGCACTTTGCTTCTCATGCTAAAAAAATGTGTGTGTCTATTTTTATGGCTTTCTACTGTTCCTATGTCTTACCTGTATAGGCTTCAAAACCTCTTTGGAAAGAAATACGCTTTGTTGATCTCCTAGGAAGCGAACAGAAGTTATAGATCCCAAACCAGCTTTGTCCAATAGAGATTTGTACATCTAAAACAAAACAAAATGTTTTGGTGTTGGAACTGCTACCAGCATTATTCTGAAAATAGGAGCTTGGCAATTTTCCACACACAAAGTGACAAGGCCATTAAGTATTTTATTTACTGTTAAGGATCTCATAACTATGCAGCCACAAGATGATGTAGTTTTTATTCAAACCCAATACACTTTGGGGAATCATTAATGTATGGGCCTACAGATCCATGGTTTCCCAAGAAATATATGCCAAAAAAAACGTATGTATGTAGTATATTCTTCCGGGAGTTAAGGCTGTTTTTAGAAATTTCTCAATAGCTGGGCAAGAAAATACAAAAAGCAAGCTACAACTTTAACCACAATCCCATTCCACTCAAGCATCTCTAGCAGTTCTCACTGTGGGCAAAATCTTAGCTTTGCTAGCTCTACAAGGCCCTTCACAATGTGATCAGCTTTCAAAGGGCCACCCAGCCCTTCCAACCATCTGTACGTGTACAACTCTTCCTCCTTCAAGCCCCAGTCCATGGCCCATACATCCGTAACGGTCCTCTCCAGGTACAGGCATCACTCGTTTCCTCCAATCGCACCAGGCTACCATGAATTCGGCACAACTCAAATTTTCTTAAAATACTAACTGAGCCAAGCTAAAGCAATTACTGTTTGTATGACTGCTCATTTCTGCCCCCTCATGTAGACATTCCCAAAATTCCCTCCAACCCCATTTTCAAGTGGAGAAAATAAGGCCTTCAAGAGCCAAGGGACCAGCCCCGAGTCTGGAACCTGATAATGGGACTGGCAGAAGGTGGTGAGTGCGCTTCTCTTTCTGGTTCAATACTGGGGACTGAGCCCCAGGACTCAGACAAGTTAGGCAACTAGGTGTTCTGACTCTTGCCCCCATCACATACATGGACCCAAACGATGAAGTGCTTCTCTTCTCATCAGTAAAGTCAGTTGTACTCACTATTGCAGGCCACTGAGTAATTCGTTCAGAAATTTCAGGTGACTTTCGTTCAGCCAAGACCAAATGATGCTCTACTAAAAATGCTCTCCTCTGAAGGCTGTAGACTTCCATCCATCTTCTCTTCCTCCAAGATTCCCCATCAAACTCCACACACACCTTGACAAAATTGAAAAAAGAATTAACAGAAGTAAACATTACAAATGCTGCTGAATTATACCCTTATTATCCTGTCTAAATCTTCTGTCTAGAGGTACTGTCCCCTTCTAATTCCTGTCACAGCTCACAATAAGAGAAATACTTGCATACCAAGCTTTGGATCTGAAACTACTCTGGGACGCAGAACTCCAGGGCTTTTGAGGCCAGTGCCCTCAAAGTAACCTCTGGAAAGCCCAGCAACCGAAGAACCCCTTCTCAGAAGTGCTTTATATATGTTAATTTGACAAGTGAGCTTTGGGAATTGGACGACACAAATCTGAAACCCAAAGTAGTTCTTACTGCAATGCACTGTATTGTAATTCTGTTGACAATGCAAGTGGGCTTAAGATGTCTCTCCTAGCACCACAACCCACCACCTGCTTTTGAATTCTTCTAGGCTTCCCAAGGACTTAGCACAGCCTAACACATGGCACATCTTCAGCATCCCTTTCAGTTGAACAATTGGGAACATTTCCTAGGAGTTGGGAATCCAAAACTATTTTTATGTCTACTAAATACAGAAATAAGTAATTAAGCAATTATCCCAGAGTATTTGTGACACCAGGGATAAACCCAGGGCCTCACATGGTAGGCAGTCTCTACCTCTGAGCTCTACTCCAGACCGTCTAAGTTAAACCACCTTTCAAATACTGGTTTCCAAGTAATTGTGACGTTTCCTGCTTTTAACATGCAGAATACTTTTTGCGGGGTGGGGACAGGATCTAGCTATGTAGTTCAGGCTGGGCTTGACTCACTTTGTAGCCCAGTTTGGCCCCTCAAACTCTGTTGATCATCCTCTGCCTCAGCCTCGCAAGTGCTGGGATTTCAGGTGTGAGCCACCATGACCGGCTCTGCAGAATACCTTTTAACTCTAAGGCTACAACTCTTACAACTTACATGAATATATTAGAACATAAACAAAAAATCAGTACAAAAGTAGGTGTCCGGCAGTGACCCAAAGATGGGAGCTGTTCACAAAACCTTAAAGCTCATGTGTATATATATATACACCCAAAACACACTTACTGCCTCAACCAACAGTTGAACAGTGGAAAAAAAAAATCTATGGTTTAAAATTCCTTTGACCAGAAAGGCTTCTCACTTTGGGGTTCAAGCCAATAATTACTAAATCTGCTCATGATTTCACAGACATGTCTCATCTTAACATCTAGTTTACTAACTACATCGTTAACTTCATCTATCAGAACCCTATTCAAGAACCCTTTCCTCAAAGCCTTCCCTTACCAAGGGCTTCTCTCCCCCATGAGAAACCCCCTTGCTAACCGTACTCAAAGCTGTGCACTCTTCCTTCCGAGCACCTGTCCACATTTGGCATTATTATTGGTTGGCTGACTAACAAAAGTTTGAGGAGGTCCAAAGCTGTGTTCCACTTTTCCTTACTGTTGTGAATCACTGCTAGACAGGCCCTAATCATTACTCAAATACTTGCTAGAATGAACACATAAATTTCTCTCTGAAATGGACTCCTACTTTCTGTTTCTCAAACTCACTTAGATGGCAGTAAGTTTTCACCTGGTGACAATCCTAGCTCTAATCCCAAATCTTTTCCACCCTACAGAACATGTTTTAAAAAATCAGTTAAACTAGCTGGGCATGGTGGTGCACGCTTGTAATCCCAGCACTCAGGAGGTTGAGGTAGAATGACTGCCTATCATTAAAAAAAAAAAAATCAGTAAATTTAAGACCCACCCTACCTTTATACCCCAACAAATGTGTATCCCCTACTTTCTAGGCAACTTCTTGGTACACAGGTTTCTACCTTTGTAGTTCTTACTAACCTTCAGATGAGAACAAATGGAACCAGGTGAAGACCTATACCCCTGCCTGTGTATCTTCTACCACTGTAATCAACCAAATGGTCTTTCACAAGGTGTGCAAGGATTGTCCATCTTCTATGTCTCTGCAACAGAACTCAAGTTCTACCACATCTCCCCTAGACTTGTCTTTCTGCCCTGTAATCTCATCAACCTGAAACCCGACTTAGCTTTTAACTCCCGTTTTCCAATCTGTCAGTCAGAAAGAGCTAGGTCTGAATCCCAGATGTGCTGATGCTTCCATGACTTTTTACGCATAAAATAAAACATATGCTTAAAAGAAAAACAAGCTGGGCATGGTAGCTCACTCCTGTAACCCCAGCACTGAGGCTGAGGAAGGACGATTGCCATGAGTTCAAGGCCAGCCTGGGCTATGTAGGGAGACCATGTCTCCAAAAAAAATTTTTTAATTAAATAAAAAAGAAAGAAAACCAGTTAACTTGCACCCCAGGTTAAGGACTTTGCTTAAGTCTAAGTCCTCTGAATCTCATTTCACTCACTTCAAAATAAAAGCAATAACATCTACCTCCACAACAGTTTGGTAGAATTAAAAAAAAAAAAATAATGCATGTGAAGTATATGGCAAGACAATTAGTTTTAAGACCCACCAATTTATTTAAATATTAGCATATCATTTCATCAGTTAAGAGTGAATAAAAGAGGGTCTTCAACATTATTATGTAATATTTATTCAACATGTAAGGAAAAAAAGTGAAGGATTAAGATCTTAAGCAATTTGCAGTGCTCAAGCAACATCACAAGCGTTAGCAGAGGCTGAGAGGCTGGACACGGTTGCGTACACCTGTAACCCTAGCACTTGGAGGGGCTGAGCCATGAGTTCTGGGCAAGCCTGAACTACATAGCAAATCCCTATCTCAAAAAAAAAAAAAAACCGAACCAAACCCCCCTTACTTTTTAGCAGATCACTATTTAAAATTCAACATAACGCAAACCAAAATTCAGACAAGGTCATTATTCATATCTCAATCTGTCAGTGCTTTGAGAAAAAAATTTAGCTCCTAGGAAAGTGGTGCTTGTCAAAATTGCACAAATATTTTCATTTGAAAAGGTAACTCTCTAAAGATGTACATACCATAACCTAAAAGTTGTATACTTTTGTCAACACTCTTTCAAAGGTTCCCTATCAAGACCATGTATGTCTTTCTAGGGTGGGGAGTGTAGCTCAGTGATGCAATGCCTACCTATCAGGTACCACGCCCTGGGTTCCACCCCAGCACTGGACACACCCACAGCCAGGTGACTCCAAGTCTGAGATTCTGTATTTAAGAGCAACTCCCAGCAATAGCCTGCAGATATGTCTATTAAAAGGTATTTTTTAAGCTAAAGTGCCTTGACCATGCTTATGCAAGTTGGTACATTGTATCAACTAGTTTTATTGTATCTTTTCTGCCACTTCCCTGGGCCTACAAAGAGATGCTATTTATGATCTGATACTAAAGGCCAAGAAGAGGCCAAAGGATCATGATTTCTTACTTTATAAAATTTTAAGTTTGCTATTCTTTTAATAGGGCATTTTGTAAATGTGTATCTTATTAGCCTGTCAACTATCTGGACTAGATGTTGGATATTTCAATTTAATTACTTCAAACTAATTTTCCTCCAACAGAAAATCTCTTCTGTTTTTTTGTTTTGTTTTGTTTTTTTCCCCAGTACCAGGAATGGAACTCACGACCTCGCTCTTGCCAGGCAGACGCTTGCCAGGCAGGTGCTGTGCCGCTGAGCTAAATCCCCAGCCCCAGAAAATCTCTTCTCCATACCTGATTTAATATTATAATTAATCAACCTAATCTCAAAACTTCGCAATCCTAGCATAAACTCATCTTACCGAAGTATGACTATGACATCATCAGAATGTCAAAGAAAATGTTTCTACGTTTAAAAGTAGGAAAACACAGAAAAACATGGTTTTTAAGTTAAGAAATGTTAAATTATATATCAACTCTGTACCCAGCTCGACAATGCAGAATACAGTACCACTAATCTCACTACTCTCCAAGACTAGAATTGGTCAAGGCACCCAATCTTTGACAATAAGAGGAAATGATGCACACAGATGGCAAAGACTACTACTTGCTACATATACGCAAATGGACTACGGAAAGGCAGAAGACTCAAGAGAAAGGTAAGACCAAAAGGAAGATAAAGACCTACTTAGGCAAATTGGGGAAAGAGGGCATTCCCAGCATCCCTAATTAGGTGAATAAAGCCAGTTAGGAAAGAACTTGCTTCACACTTTAGTAAAGAGTAGGACAAAAGTAAGATTGAAGAGGTATTTCTAACCACATTTAATTAAGATCTGTTGATATTCTAGATGTAGAAGATGCCTCTGCTCCACTTGTACATTATTTCTAAAATGATTTTGTGATTCCTTCATTCATTCACTCAAATATTTGAGGGCACATTACATGTCAAGAAATGTTCTCAGTATTAGGGATACAGATGCTGTCAAAATAAAGTAATCTCATTCTCCCTGAAAATTAAAGCCCAGTATTTAAGGCCTGGAGATAAACCTGGACAACTTAATGTGACTTCTTTAAACCTCAGTTTCCCATAGTAAGAAGCAAGTCTTAGTAGAACATGTGAGGATTAAAGTACTTGCCACAGAAGAACCATTTGATCACTTACCTACAGTTACAATGTCTTCAACTTAACTTCACAGCAATCAACCAGACAAATTAACTTTTTATCATCTAAGTGACTGCAACAGTCTTTTCCCAGTTGAAACTAAGTTAACAAGCCTTAAGTTCCTTAGTATCATTCTCAACTAAGCAAGCCAGTGGAGAGAGATTTGTATATTAGTAATACTGGAAGAAGAGTTGCACACCAACTGAGTTTTACTCATACTCATGCTGGCCTCCAATCCCAGCCCCCTAAACACCTCAATGACCCTAACTAAGCCCAGATGTAAGCATGGTCTCAAGTTTTTCTGTCTGCATCTCAGCAAGCACAACTGGTCTGTTTTTGTTAAATACAACATGTTCCGTATATGAAGCCAGTAAGTGTATCTACTACTCAGCTAAGGAACGTGGTGGTAAGTCCTGGCTAGGAAAGAGATTTGCTCCTTACATGAGAGATGGACTGTGAAGTCTGCAGGCAAGGTTAAAAATCCAACATGACCAATATTGTTCTTGAAGTTCCAGCTGTCTCCAAGTTAGCCATTTAGTGCAGTAGAGAAAACACAGCCAAATTCAGATTCAAATTCTTCCTCCATGGTAGCTAGCCAGGAAAGCCCTCCTAAAACTACCTGCTCATTCTAAAAAATGAAGGTATCACTTCCTCCTCAGGTGTGGGGTAGCAGGGATAGAGACAGAAAAGAATCCATGTTACAGACCTCCTAAATTGCTACCTAAACCAACAAGTCCTCCATCATGGCCAGGGAAAGAAAGGGAAGGAGACAGCCTCTTTTCATCTGCTCGAGAGCTGAAGTTTAGGAAGTCTGTATCATTTCCTTTCAAATATGATTAAACAAATGTACTACAGAAAATTTTACTTGACAGATGAAATAAACTACAACTATGATCTGGTACACAAAGCTCACCTTATATAAATAGTTATTAGTAGAAAGCAAATAGGTTGGCCATCCTGCACAATAATGCTGTCAATACCCAAGAAAACCTCATTTGGTAGAAGAATGAATGGACTGGAGGAAAAAAACAAGTAAACCTCTCAAAATACTCTGGCTATGCTAATTCCCAGGTATGTGACCCTAGGCAAGAATACCTAATCTTCTCTAGGCACAGTACTCTCACAAGCCAAAAAAAGGGGAGGGGACCCATACTAGTATCTACCCCACAGCACCGGATTAAATAAGATCATGGCTGCTGAGTGATGGGCACGATGTTAAAAGGTGGTCAAGTGTTTAGTGCTCAAGCCTCCTTTCCAACATGAAGAAGAGGCACATGGTGGAAGCTTTAAAACTGTACAACATACCCTCTCCCCACTGTTAACCCGCACGTGTTCAGATGAAGTGTTTCCGAAACCAACATACGTTAAACTGCCAACACTAAAACTTGCAGCCTTTGAGCAGAGTTTAAGAAAAAGCAAAGACGTGGTGACCAAGTAAGATCCTGAACACATGCATTACTCGGGGGAAACAGCTTCTGTTCCGACAAGCTTCCTTCAAGTTATCACCACTTTGGAGTCTTTGTTAGGGATCTTTTTTCAGTTGTTTTTGCACAAAGGAGTCTTTGTTGGTCCAATAGCTTCCTCACTGGTTGTTCCCAGACAATCTTTTCACACCCATACTTCTACTAGAGAGAACAATTAGAATTCATCCCTTTTTCAAAAGATCTAACTGGAAAGGGTTCCGAGTGAGTGTCACTCACATTTTGAAAATCACTGGCCGCACTTGTTCCCATTTCCCTCCCTCCCGCGAACACCCCAGCGCAACACTTCGAAGCCATTCCTCCACCACACCATATATGGGTCGGCTCCACCCCCTCCCTCCTTATATGGTCACCCTCCACACCCACCTACACTCCTCGTAGACAACTGGGAACCCAAGCCTGCCCGCCCTGACCCACCATAGACCCAAACAGAGCTAAGCTCCTCCCTCTGCGCTCATTCATTTTTAACAATTTGTAAGTTGTTTTAAAAAAAAGTTGGGTGAAGAAATTAAGAACAAACCTCCAAAACCATCTGAAAGCACTTGCAAGCACTGGCCCTCCATTCCTAACGACGCCAAACGTCACCCACTTGCCCCTGCCAGTACCAACAACAATGCTCCTCCCTCCGGAGAAATAAACAGACAGTCCTGCGGGGCACAGTGCCGGCATTAATGAAGCGTGTCTCAACAACCCAGAGCCCATTATTAAGCAGGCAGCCAAGAACTCTAGGCCAAACCCACCTCGGCTCTACACAACCACTTAGAGACTTTGAAGGTCTACTTTTCGGCACCCTCAGATCAGATGCCAACTTTCTGGTCGCCCTTTTCCAGCAAAGGGAGGGCAGGGGCTGACCGCCGCGTTACCAAGGTAACTGCGACCCGTCCCGCCGCCGCGGCCCGGCTGGGCTCGGCTCGGGAGCCGCGGTTACCTTCAGGTCCTTCTTCGTCACGTCGGTGTGCGAGACGGCGCGAATGGTCCCGGACAGCCAGGGCCACTCGGCGACGCGCTCCACGTCCCAGCTGTCGTCGCCGCCGTCGGCCGCGGACAGACTGAGGAATCGCTTCCCCACCAATACCGGCCAACTTTCTCCGAGCGTGAGCACCATGGTTTCCACGCCGGCAGGAAGGGCTCCTCCCTGCGGAGCACAAAAACAACCCGCGCTGGGGGCGG
>NW_004955424.1:1217955-1248264 GCF_000276665.1 Chinchilla lanigera
CCAAGTTTCGCTTTCCCCAATCCCACACCTCCACGCTGTGCGACTGGGGGGTGCAAGTGGGCTTTCGGCTCAAGTGGATTTTCAACTGTTCGCCCCTCGCCCCGGAAAAGAAAGGGCGCCCCCGACACGAAGGCCCTGTCCCAGGCGGCAGGGTCCCGCCCCGGGCGGCCCGAGGGGAGGGTGGGCGAGCCCTCGATCCCGCACTTGCCCCGCCGCCCCGCCCCGAACCCCGCTCCCCGGCCGCCGAAGCGCGGGGGCCCCGCCCCCGCCTACGCCAAGGCGCGGGGGCGGCAGAACCGGCGCCTTCACCTTTCTTCCTCTTCTCCCCGCAGCCGAGGCCGCGGCGCTCTTACCCCGCCTCCCGCCTCCCTGAGTCACCGGCGGCAACCGCCGTTCTCAGCCGCCCAGCCGACTCTATCTCTGACTTGGTTCAAGAGCTCTCACAAGACACGCACTGCCTCCCGGGCCCGCCCCCTCGGAGCCGCTTCCGCCGCTCATTGGCTGAATCGCGGGAGCTGGGCGAGGCTCTTGGGGAAATGCCTTATCGCTATTGGTCGAGCTGGCAAGGGCGGTGCGAGAGAAAAAAACAATTCCTTGGCTACCTCCTCCCTTTCCCCTCCCCCTTCCGACTCCCGGGCGACCCCCATTAGGTTAAAGTACACAGCGCGTAAGCGAGAGATCCTTCCGCCACTGGCCCATTCTTTCTAGTTGTTGCCTCACGGTATGCAAAAAAGTCCCACGAAATCGGTTATCAACTTTGCGGCCCGGCGGAAAACTGCCCTGGCGCATAGCTAATACTCAATGGGGAGACCCAGGGCTTTAAGAGCCTATTGGATTGCTCTTCAAGTGCGTAGGTTGTCGACCGAAGATGGGCCTTCCACTTGGCGGAAGAATCTCACAGGAAAGGGGTGAGGGCGGTGCAGTGTCGGCGGGGGAGGGAAGGCAAGAGGACGTGCGGTTTCAGGCGTACTCAGCTAGAGGGAGGAGCCACCGTGCTCGGGAGGCTCGTGCGCAGGCGCCTCGCTGAGCAGACGCTAGAGCTGGGGCTGCTGGGTGAAATGGCCGCGGGAGGCGCAGGCGCACGTGGTGTTAATCGTGAAGGCTGAGGTCCGCCATTTTGAAGGATAAATGAAGAAAGGCGTGGAGTTACAGGGAAGTGTTGTTCCTCCAGTCTAGAGCAAAAGAAGCCATTCAGTACAAGGTGGAGTGTAATTATTTTAACGCAAAGAGGGGAAAGGAAAAGATGTTCTGAGACTTACAAAGAAATTGAAAGAGTAGATGAAGGCCATGAGGTATGAAAGAGGTGACTTCGAAGGACAAAGGAGATAAAAGCTGACTGTTTGCCTTGGACCAAAACTTCTTGGTTGAATGAAGAAGAAATGGGATGAAGGAATTGAAGTTATTTATTTAAATAAAGGCTGATGTTTGACATAAAATTGTTTAATCCTTTAAGATTGGTGAGTGAAGAGTTCAGATTCCCGGTTTTACAAGGGTGAAAATGAGGAATGTCAAAGTAGGTCAGAAAAAGTTGATTGTACAATACAAGTAAATTACGGTTTTTTTGTGTTAATATATGTTCCGAATATTGTGACCTTAAATTTTTAACGGTAACACTGAAGAATCAAATTGGGTTTATAATTTACAGGTCATTAAAAGGGGGAAAGAGAGTAGAAGAGAACCTACCCAATCTGGCAAATGCCAGAAATGGAAACAAGAAAAGAAAAAGAAACTAGAAGTATGAACTAGAAACTAGAATTAAATGAGAGAAGTCCAAACATCAGTATTTACAATAAGTATAAATGGATTAATTTCACTAATACAATTTAAGACAGTTTGGATTAAAAACAAAATCCAGTTGGAAATTTACTACAATGTAGAAAGCTTGGATTAAAAATTTTAATTATAGGTAATCAAAGGAAAGCAACATGCCAGTGTTAATATATAGTTATACATTGCTTAACAATGGAGCTGTGTTCTGAGAAAGATTATTAGGTGACTGTATGATTTTTAAAATTTTAGAGTGTATTTACACAATATAGAATGGCTACAATGTCACCAGATGATACAACCTTATGGGACCAATGTCATAAACATGGCCTGCCATTGATTAAAATGCCACTTCTTGATGTGTGACTGTAATTGAAAATGAAAACATCAAAAGAGTAGTTATATTAATAAATGATGGTATCCACAAATGTAACTCATAACCTAAATTGTTATGGGCTTGAAAATATAGCCTAGCCTAATACTATAAGAATTACATGAGAAAACTTTAACCACTTGTAGTTAGAGGAGATGTATACACTACAGATACAGGCACCTCAGGTAAAAAGTAAGGGTGTATAGGAGCTAAATTACACAATTAGAAACAAGTGTTAAGGGACAAGTAACACCAAACTTAAAAGAACACATCTTCAAACAACATATCCTGTTTTATATTCATTATTCCAGTACTTAGAAAATATGGAAAGATATCCAGTATGTTTGATAAAACTTACAAAGCCCTATTACTACAAATCTGAACAGGAGAGTACAAGAAAGGAAAACTGCATTTTAATAACATTTATGAAGCTAAATGAAATTTTTTTAATGTAAAATATCAGCAAATTGAATTCAGCAGTATGGACATGATTAGGGTTATCAGATTAATACAAAGTTACTTCAAAATTAGGAAACTAGCTGGGTGTGGTGGTGAACACTTGTAATCCCAGTACTCAGGAGGCTGAGGCAGGAGGATCACCATGAGTTTGAGGCCACCCTGGACTACAGAGTGAGACCCTATCTCAAAAAAAAAAAAAAAAAAATTAGGAAACTATTACAATTTACCACAATTGCTGAAAGAAAAATCATGTTCATGCACTCAAACTGAACATTTATTCATGATTTGAAGCGTATTTCTAAACTGCCTAGAAAACCAGGAATATTAAACCGTACACATTCAATACCCATTCATGATCTTTAGAAAAACTTTAAACCTTTTAGAATCTTAAGAATACGAGATATCATCCTAAAATGCAATAACACCCAAAGAAGAGATCTGTGAGGTTACTCATTTCAGTACTGTTTGAGGATATGAAAAATGGAAATAATTTAAATGTATTTCTCTTGGGAAATTAGTAAATGAAATGTGATACATATATAGGAGCATTTGAAAGGAATGAAAAATATCTTGATGTATGCATAAAGATAGATTACCAAAACACATTTTGAATGAAAAAGAAACTTGCATTTGATCTTGTTTAATAACATGTACATATACACACTAATATATTCTATTAAAAAGGTATACTAAAACATAATAATCATGACTGGTACTAAAGGGTGAATACTAGAACTAGAGGTATTTGTCAAAGATGATTAGCACTATTTGTTGACCCTGAGTTGGATGTTTTTGTGTTGGTTTTTTTTTTTTGTTTTTTTTTTTGAGACAGGGTCTTGCTATGCAGTTCAGGCTGGCCTTCAGCTAACTTTGTAGCCCAGGCTGGTCTCAAACTTGCAAAATCCTTCTGCCTCAGCCTCCCAAGTGCTGGGATTAGAGGTGTGTGTCACCATGCCCAGCTAATACCTGTTTTTTGTATTTAAAATTGACATATTTATGGTATACAACATGTTTTGATACATGAAAAATTTTAACATTTCTGATGTGCAACATGTTTTGGTTTCACATTTCTGGTATGCAATATGTTTGGTGTATGTTTTGGTACATGCATGGCTAAAATATGTCTAACATATACATTATTTTGTATATTTTTGTGGTGAGAACTTAGAATACACTTAGAAGTTTTCAAATATACAATATATTGTTATCTTTAGTCATGATGATATACATAGATTTTTAAACCTTCCTCCTAACTGAAATTTTGTGAATTGAGTAAAAGCTCTCCAATCTCCCCACCTCTCCAGTTATCTCATTTTTATAAGATGAATGTGTTCATCTGTTACTTGTGTAATTTAAAGTTAATATTAAGAGTCTTTTAATGGAATCTACTACATTATCAGGTTAAGAAAATACATATATTTATCTCAAAAGATGTACAAAAATCATTTGCTAAAGCTTTAATTCCAGTCATTATATAAAATTCTTCACAAATTATAGATAGAAAAAACTTTCTGAACTTGATAAAGAATATCTACCAGTGCTAGGCATGGTGGTGCCTGCCTGTCATCCATACTCTTGGGAGGCTGAGGCAGGAGGATCACCGCGAGTTCAAGACCATCCTGGGCTACAAAGTGAGTTCAAAGCCAGCCTGAATTGCACAGTAAAACTCTGTCTCAAGGAGACAGAAAAAGAGAATATCTATCATAAATACACTTAAACATCACACTTCATTATAAAGATTTAGAAAGATTCACACCAATAAAGCCAGATATAAGATAAGAATGCACGATACTACTATTAGTATTAGTCTTCAAGCTGCTATAGAGCGTTGAATTGCTAAAGTAATAAGAAAAACAAATAATACAGTATAAACATTGGAATGGAAGAAAAACCTACCCAATTTGTACATAAGTATATTATTGACAGATTATTGGAATTAATATGAGTTCAGAAGATAGTACACTGAAATACCAGCAAACAAAAATCAACAGAACTATTATTAACAAGCACCATTTAAAACATATGGTAGACAAAATAATCCATTAATGATAAGAAAAACTACAAAATATCTGAAAAAACAAATAATATGAAATGAACAAAGCCTATATGAAGAAAACAATAAAACCTTACCAATATGTATCACAGATTTGAAAATTTTCCTTAAAATTTTAACCTCCTTAAAAACTTGATAAAGATGTCATTTACCTCTAATGAATGAAAAAACTCAATATTGAAATATAGTTAAAAGACTACCAAAACAAGCAGATATGATGTTAGTGTATGATTAACACAGTATTTTTGTTGAGTGTACATAAACTGTTCAATGCATGCTTTGAGGTCCATTAGTTATCCATTAAGAAAAAATAGAGTCAGGTTCCTATGTCATTATTTACAAAATAAGGTAAATTATCCCATGTGACTCAAGAGCTAAATATTGTAAAAATCTAGTAAAGTACTTTAATATGACATTCTCTTTCTCTTTCCCTTCCTCTTCCTGAACATTTCAGTCCTAAAGCTTTTGGGAGGGGCAGAACATGGTAAGTTTTCATATGCAGAGGCTGCCTGGCATGGAATATTGGAACTCAGAAGAGCAAGAAATATGCCTGGCGTTGGAAGTCTGACCCCAAATGGGAGGAAGTGAGACCATGTGGTCTGGCCTGGAATGTCAGAACTTAAGGAAAGTGAGGAGGGAATCCGTGCAGGGGCCAGCAATGGGCACTGCAAAGACCAGTATCTTAAAAGCAAGAGAAGCCGGGTTTGGTGGTGCACGCCTGTAATCCTAGCACTCGGGAAGCTGAGGCAGGAGGATCTTTGTGAGTTCAAGACCAGCCTGGGCTACAAAGTGAACTAAGGCCACCCTGAACTGCATAGCAAGACCCTGTCTCAAAAAGACCAAAGTAAAATAAAATAAAATAAAAGCAAGAGAAGAACTGGTAGAGAGACATATTCTCGAAACAAAGCCAGAAAGAATTTCCAAATGGAGCATCACTGAGTGAAACCAAAGGATATGGTGGGGTCAAGATGGGATATTGACACTGCCAACAAATATAGTTTCCAATAGCCTTTAAGAAAGTGAGCAACTGGAAATTTGGAAACTGCTTGGAACTTGATTCAACTACAAAACAATAGAGTACAATTTTTTTTCCTAAATATGCCTCCCTTGAAGAGGGCTAGAATAAACAGTGTTTTGTGTGGAGGTATGAATGTTTATTGCTATTTTTGTTAAAGTAATACATCTGTGAGAATGAAGCCAGCACAGAGACTAAGTTTCTTGCCTGTGTTTAGAAGATTTTTTTTTTTTTTCGTCTTTTTGAGACAGTGTCTCACTATGTAGTTCAGGTTGGCCTTGTGCTCACTTTGTAGCCCAGGCTGGTCTCGAACTTGCAACAATCCTCCTGCCTCAGCCTCCCGAGTGCTGGGATTACAGGTGTGCACCACCACGCCCGGTTTAGACTTTTTTCTGTGTGAGAGATAATTTACATCCAGAGATATGCACGAATTTTAAGTGACTAGTTTTATCAGTTTTACAAAGGCACATATCCAAATAACAGAAACCGCCACCAAGATATAGAACAGGGGCCAGCAAACTATAGACCATGTCAATTTTGGCCCACTGCCTAATGTGCTACAGCCTGTGAACAATACAAATTACATTTTGAAATGTTTTTTAAAGCCAGAGGTCAATTTTTTTGTAACCCATGAAAATTATATAAAATTCAAATTTCCTTGTCTGTAAATAAAATTTTATTAGACTACAGCCATTTGTCTATGTTTCATCTGTGGCTCATTTCATGCTACCCTGGTAAAGCTGCATGGGTGCAACAGGGAGTGTATGACCCTCAAAGCCTAAAATATTCACTCTCTGGCTTTGAGGATATAGTTCGCCAAACCCTGATACAGAACATTTCCAGCACAATTGAATGTGCTTTTGTGCTTTTTTTCTAGTCAAGACCCCTGCCAAGAGTAACCTTTGCTTCAGTTTCCACCATCATAAATTAGCTTGGCTTGTTCTTGAATTAATTTATTTTGTTTATTGGTTTGCTTGTTTGTTTGTTTTTACAGTTCGGGGGATGGAATCTAGGGAAATGCTCACACACTAGGCAAATACTCTACCACAAAGCTACCTTCCCAGCCCTGAATTTATTTAAATGAAATAATAGAATATTCATTGCTTAGTGTTTAGCTTTCTTTGCTTCATTCTCTTTCATTACTGAGTAGATTCCATTATCTGACTATACTATAGTTTGTATATTTGTGCTCTGTTTCTTTGTACCTAGTCTGTTTTAGTTTTTGACTATAACAAATATTTTAAAATCACTATCTTAGTAGTATTTAATTTGTTCGCCTGATGCACCTTATCTTTATATTTTACAAGATTTTTACTCTTTCTACCTGAAAAGTCAGATTTCTATTCCTTCAGCCCAATGAATTTTTGAAGTAGGTTAACAATTTATTGAGTCATTTAACAGAAGGAGGACAAGTAAATATAATAATATGCCAGCCACGGCAGTTCACACCTGTAATCCCAGCTGTGCTAGGAGACTGAGACAGGATGATCACACATTCAAGGCCAGCCTGGGTAATTTTTTTTTAAATTTTTTTGTCTTTTTGAGGCAGGGTCTCGCTATGCAGTTCAGGCTGGCCTTGAGCTCACTTTGTAGCCCAGGCTGGTCTCGTACTTGCAACGATCCTCCTGCCTCAGCCTCCCAAGTGCTGGGATTACAGGCATGGGCCACCAAGCCTGGCTCAGCCTGGGTAATTTAGCAAGACCCTGTCACAAAATTTAAAAATAGAAAGGGCTGAGGATATAGTTCAGCACTCCTTGGGTTCAATCCCTGGTCCATAAAAGAAAGGAATAATATGACACTTGCTAGTTGTGCATTTCTTCCTATTGATAATACTAAATCAAAAATTTGACGTATGTTCCACTGAGTTACAGTTCATATTAATATGTGGTTTCATTCACAACAAAATTGTACAGAATGTCAGGCTATTATTCTTTTCTTTTTAATAAGAGCAGATGAATAATTTTGGGGTTGGTTAGTATCTAATACAGAGAACTTTAGGGGGAAAGTGCAAAATGCTACTTCCCAGCAGTGACAGTAGTTACCTCAATATGGTTGTAACTGAGGATATTACTAGTTTTTGTCTTATTTGCTTTGTTTTATAAAATGCATCAGAGTCATTAAATTGATAATGATTTTGAGGAACACAGACAATTCATTCACAATTTATGAAAAATACCTTTTTTTCAGTGCAGGGGATCAAACTTGGGGGTCTACCATGTGCTAGCCAAGTGCTCTACCACTGAACTACCTGCCTGTCCAGCTCTGAAAAATACTTTTCATAGTATTTTTCTGTAAAGCAACATTCTGTTATGAAATATTAAAAATTAAATGCCATTGCTGATTTGTATTTAACTTAATGGAGCAAAAGACGACAACCCTCAGTTAGAAAGGGTTATACAGATAGCAAAGCTCTTAAATACAGAGTCCGCCAAAAAATGTATACATATGCCCCTCAGCAGTTCCTCATACTAGTAAACGCCTGGAATCACATGGTCACCACTTTGAGCACCTCCTGTAATTCTAGAGGCCAAAGGTAACCTGTATTAATGTTTCAGTGAACTTATTTATGTATTTATTTATTTTTGTCTTCTTGAGACAGGGTCTCACTACGCAGTTCAGGCTGGCCTTGAGCTCACTGTATAGCCCAGGCTGGTCTCAAACTCACAGCAATACTCCTGTCTCAGCCTCCTGAGTGCTGGGATTATAGGCGTGGCCCACCACGCCCAGCTGGGCTTCTTTTAGTAGATCTTCTGTTGAGTTCTGCTGGAGATAAATTCTTTGAATTTTTGTGTTTTAAATGTTCTATTTTCATTTTCACTTTTGAAGGACATTTTGCTAGATATAAAATTTTAGATTGACAGAGTTTTTTCCCCTTTCACCTATAAAGATGCCAATGCCTTGTTCCTGATGAGAAATCAGACATTACTCTTATCATCGTTCCCCTTTTATGTCTTTTTAAAAACACAAATCAGCTTTCAAGATGTTTTAAATTTTTCCTTTTCAGCACATTATTCTGACGTGCCTAGAGGTGACTTTCTTTGTACTTAACCTATTGTGGGTTTCCTGAGCTTCTTAGGTCTGTGGGCTAGTGATTTTATCCATTTTAGAAAACAGGGTGTTGGTGTGTTAAGATAGGGTCTCACTATGATGCTGAGGCTGGTCTCGAACACCTAGGCTCAAACAGTCATACTGCCTCAGCCTCCCAAGTAGCTGGCCCTACAGTCGCATGCCCCCATGTCCAGCTTTGTAAATGTCTTTTGGATGTTGAGTTAGATGTGAGATGTGGGACATACTGAATCATTACAAAACACAAGCCAACTCACCGCCCTCTTTTCACACAGAGGTCTTACAGATGCTGTCTGTGAGTGGCTTTCCCTCAGTGGTTGTGTTCACCTCTGTGGCTCACCACAAAGCTTATTGCCATGAACATATGAGCCTGACAGTTCCTATTATGGCTCTTGTAACATAACCACAAAATTCTGTATTCAGGTTCCTTATCCTCTTAGCATGACCTTTAAGGAGTTATGTGCTTTCTGTTTTGTTCTTAAGTGCTGCATAATATTTTGTTGTAGTTTGGGTTTTATTGTGTTTTTGTTCTTTGTTTTTTTGTGTGTGTGTTTGTTTGTTTGTTTTTTCCCCTACAGCTATGTAGCTTCCTGTACTTAGTTTTTTATTTATTTATTTATTTTGTCCTTTTGAGATAGGGTCTCACTATGCAGTTCAGGCTGGCCTTGAGCTCACTTTGTAACCCCTGCTGACCTTGAACTCGCAATGATCCTCCTGCCTCAGCCTCCCAATTACAAGCATGTGCCACCATGGCTGGCTTGTACTTGTTTTTATAGTCTTTTAATTATCCCTCTTGTTAAATGAATATTAGCTTGCAGTGATCTGTGGTTTCTTTTCTTCTCTTTTCTTCTTTTCTTTTCCTTTTCTGGGGCAGCCTCTTGCTATCTTGCCCAGGCTGTCCCTGCACTCCTGTGCTCAAGTGATGCTCCTACCTCAGCCTTCCAGAAAGCTGAGATTACTCGTGGGTGCTACCACACCCAGCTTGCTACATAGTATCTTGAAATACTAATTTAACACTTTCATTCTTCCTGAATTTTCTTTTTCTCTTTCCTCTATTAAAGCACCCGTGCACCCACCGAACACACAGACACACACACACACAGACACACACACACACACACACACACACCTAACTCTCTCTGTGGGAGAATTTTGCATCCCTGTACTTTTGAACTCAGAAATACTAAGATATGTTGGTCATCGCACTGAGGTTAAACCTTTAAGAACTAGCCCATGATTCTCTACATTTCCTTTTCTTCTGCCACAGCGACTGACAATATTCCAAAGAATAACGGAGGACAACGACACAGTCCACTCCTGCATAAATGGAAAGCATCTGGAGAAGTAACTGTTGCTGCTGCTAGCAGTTGTGGCTGGGGGGATCATTTCTTGCCCCAGCACAATGCAGCCCAAGCTGACTGACACTTCACCTAAGGCCTTGGCACTAATAGCCCTGGGGCTCAAACCTGGGCAGTTTGGCACTCACAGCGCTCCTCCTTCATACAAACAAGTTGCAAGTCAGATGTGCACAGTAGCCATGTGTCGTGACGCACACCTTTAATCCCAGCACTCAGGAGGCTGAGGCAGGAGGATCGTTGCAAATTCGAGACCAGCCTGGGCTACAAAGTGAGCTCAAGTTCAGCCTGAACTGCATAGCGAGACCCTGTCTGAAAAAGACATTAAAAAAAAAAAAAAAGATGTGCACAGTAGATAACTTCTTCAATCATTCAACCTCATCTCTGCTACAAACCCCGACTCCATAGGTTCCTTACAATTCAATACAGGGTTGGATCTACGACACTGACAGGGTCCCTTGGTAACTGTGGGGGATCAGTTCCAGGACCCCTGTGGATTCTAAAATCTACATGTACTCAAGTCCTTTATATAACACGGTATTATATTTGCATATAACATATAGACATGCTCCAGTACACTTTAAATCCTCTCTAGATTACTTACAATAGCTAGTATGTAGATGCTATGTAAATAGTAGTTGTTATAATAGTGGAAAAAAGTTGTATATGTTCCATATGGGCATGATTTTTAAAATATTTTTAGTACACAGTTGAATGAATTTATAGATACAAAACCCATAGATGTGGAGTGCTGGCCAGTTGTAAGTTGGTAGACATGAATTTATAGATTGCTCTTCCTGATACATCTTATTTTCCTGTGTAGATGCCTCCAGTGACTTTGCATTGTGTGCAGAATAAAATCCAAATCTTCCACACAGCGTGTGTGACTGTTTGTACTGATTCTGCCAGTACCCTGGTCTCTTCTCCTACCCTGTCATTCCATCCACACAGCCCTTCAGCCACTCCCTGGTCTCATCGGGCTGCTCCCACCCGGTACCGCAGCACTTGTAGTCCAGTGTGGAACTTGCTTCTCCCAGATCTTCCCAAGGCCGGCTTCACTTCCTGTTTTGGGTCTCAACTGGATGTAGCTCAGTGGTAGAATTCCTGCCTGTGCATGGGTTAATGTTTAGCAGAGAGAGAGAGACAGAGAGACAGAGAGAGAAAGTTTACTTACCTCTTTACTCCTGGAAAAGCCAATCTAAAGCATCTCTCTCAGCATGAACCCACAGCACAATATTTTATTTCTGAAATTTATCACTATTTGAAATTATTTTGTTGATTTGTTAACTGGTTTTTTTTTTTTTTTTAAAACAAAACCCAGCTCCAAACCCTGTCACACACCAGAAAGAAAGGAAACACATGGGACTTGTTAACTGTAGAAAACCTGTTGGAAAACCTTGGGGAAGAGCATAGCACATGGCAAATGCTCCACTGTGGAATACAATTAACACTTAAAAGAGTCTTGATACATATTGTCAAAATAATTTCCAAAAATTGGAAAAATCACATTCTCTCACTGCATTCTTGTGAGTACTGCTAAGATATACAGGGTCTGTTTTGTTTATTTGCTTATTGCTTGTTAGAGAATAAACAAAACAGAACCTGTAGATCATATTCATCATCTATTGATCCTTTAGGAAGTTAGTGTTTGTCTTGCTGATTTATAAACCTTCTCTATAATGATAGGTAGATTTTTTTTTTTCCCCCAGTACTGGGAATCGAACTCACGACCTTGTGCTTGCCAGGCAGGTGCTGTGCCACTGAGCTAAATCCCCAGCCCCAATAGGTAGAATTTTTAAGATCAATAGCCTACTGGGAGCTTGAGACCTATTTTAACACATCTCACTGGAAACCCCAGATACATGCATGCTCAGAAAGATGGCTTTGTTTTTTGTTTGTTTTTATTGGAGGGGGGAGTTCATTATTACTTATTAATTTGTGTTTAATAAGCCAGCTTGAGGGGATAACTGCAGGGGTGGGTAAATGAAAAACTTTTCACAGTATGGTAAAGTATCCTGCTAAGAACAGAGACAGAAATCTACCGTGTGAGTCAGGTGAGTAATAAGTGGATCAAGCTTCAAAATGACATTCATGGTAAGTTCCAACTAAAATTGCAAATCCATATGAGGCCAAGATCCAACAAAGTTACAACTAATACCTCTAAGGCTATTTTTTTTTTTTTTTTTTTTTTTTTTTTTTTTTTTTTTTTGGTCTTTTTGAGACAGGGTCTCGCTATGCAGTTTAAGGCTGGCCTTGAGCTCACTTTGTAGCCCAGGCTGGTCTCAAACTCTCAACAATCCTCCTGCCTCAGCCTCTCAAGTGCTGGAATTATAGGCATGTACCACCATGCCCAGCTCTAAGGCTAATTTAAAAGTAGGATACCAACAGTACTTGTATATAATGTTTACTAATTCATGTAAGGCATCCTTAGAAACTGTACAGTTGAGCTGTTTTTGTGAAATGTTTATTTGCTGCTACTGTCTATCTGCCTTTGCAGATTTGCCTCTTTCGGGCTCTGGGTCCCTGAAGGCTAGGCCTCCTGCTGGGTAGGATCTTGGAGGGGTGCAGGAGAAAGAGGTTGGGGAGTCTGTTGCCCATGCTTACTCTCTCTTTGCGGGGCTTTGGGTAACTGTGGTCTTTTCTTGGAAGTCGCCATTCCTGCTGGGAAGTCATAGCTGCTCCTCATGCTCCAGTAAGCTCTCCTTCCTCTTGCCCCTTCAGGCAGGGTGTGGGAATGGCCCCTCTTGTTCTGGGAGGTGGATACTGCACCGTGCTGTAGGTCCCTTTGTCCCGCCTTCACTTTGTAAAGGGTCACTTCAGTCCTGCTCCTCAGTGAACTCACGTGAATGAGATCTGTTATCACCAGAATCCAAACCGGCAAAGTGATGTTCCTTATTAAAAGAAAGGAAAGAAGGAAGGGAAAAAGGAAGGCAGTATTGTAAGAGCTCTCCACTCAGAATTAGAAAAGGAAAGAAAGAAAGAAACATTTACTGGGATACAGATTTTTGTTGCTGTAAAAGAAGCCAAAGTAAGTGTTTATTTTGAACAAAATAAGAGTTTATTTTTCAATTATTTAAGAATCATTTAGGGAGGCCCACCTCTTCTCTTCAACATGTAGCTCCCAAAATGGTACCTTTAGTCCCCCCCTCACACCCTTACTTATAATCTTGCCAACTGGTGAATCATAAAGTATGCCAGGAGGAGCTGGGCATGGTGGCACATGTCCGGCCTGTAATCCCAGCAATCAGGAGGCTGAGGCATATATGAGGCCAGCCTGAACTACAAAGTGAAACTCTGTTCCAGAAAAAAAAAAAAAGTATCCAAAGAGGAAACAACGTCTTAACAAGTAAACTCATAAATCAAGTAAAGACAAACCCTATGACACATTGCCCTGCTCTCCTTACACGTGTCTACCTGTTACACTGTGTGTCTTTGTTGCCTGTGTTAGCAGAGACACCTAACCGTCTCTGCAGAACTCTTCTCCTCTCCTTTCAGGGGTAAATGCTCAAGATTTTTCCAGGCCCATGGCCTCCATCCTGCCTTGGAACCAGGTGGACCATGTGGCTCAACATTGGTTAAGTGGGTGTGAGCTGAACCAGCCCGTGCACCTCCAGGTCTTTCCTTAGAAGAGAAGATACGATTTTACTTCTCCTGCAGCTGAAGTGTTGGCAAGTGCCCCAGTGGCCCAGCTCTGCTGGCTCCTGACGGGACTTGCTGGGCTAAAGCTGGGGAATCCTCAGGCAAGCGGATGAGCTGGTCACCGTAAGTAAGGGTGTGAGCATAGGGACTAAAGTTACCACTTTGGAAGCTGCATGTTGAAAAGAAGAGGTGGGCCTTCCTAAATGACTCTTAAATACTTAAAAAAATAAACTCTTATTTTGTTCAAAATAAAGACTTTGGTTTCTTTTATAGCAACAAAATTTGTATCCCAGTAAATGCATCTTTCTTTCTTTCTTTTCTTTCTTTCTTCCTTTCCTTTTCCAATTGTGAGTGGAGAGCTCTTTCTTACAATATTAGAGCATGATAAAGATTTCTGTTGAATTTACTCATTTGTGTAACAATTTTAGTACATGGCCCATAGTTTACCATATGTTCTAGCCAAGCCACATCTAATTATTTACTCAAAAGAATGGAAAACTAGTACTCAAAAACTTACACACAAATATTCATAACAGCATTACTCACAATAGCCAAAAGATAAAAACAATCCAATGTCCACTGACTAACAAATGGATAAACAAAAATATGGTCTATCCATATCATGGAATACTAAGACATAACAAGTAATGAAATACTGATAAATTCCACAACATAGTTGGACCTTGAATATATTATGTCAAAGGAACCAGACACAAAAAGCTGCATATTATATGATCCTATTTATAGGAAATATCCTCAATATGACACTCTGTAGAGACAGAAAACAAATTAATGGTTGCTAGGGGTTGGCAGTGGAGAAAGGGGAGTGACTGCTTAATGGGTTTAGAATTTCCTTTGGGGTGATGAAAATGTTCTGGATCTAGATCAAGGTGATGGTTGCATGGCATTGTCAATGTGTTAGTAACAGTAAATTGTATACTCTAAGATGATTGAGTTGGTGAATGTTATGTTAGTTTCAATGTATACACACACACACACACACACTCAGTCTATTTAAGTAGAACTGAGAAAGTATAGGAAGCCACAAGTTCTTTTCCTCCTTCCAGAGAGTGCTCCTTCCTGTCATACCTTTCTTATGATTTCTCAAAGAGCTGGGGCGTGACATACACAGGACACATTGCCCCATTGGCTTTTCCCATAAACCACTGGGCCTCCACTCCTCCACTCCCTGGGCTTTGGGGGAAAGTTCTGTTTGCCAGTGGATTGAGTCCTGGGCCCCTTTAGTATAGGCCAAAGATGTGGAGCAGCAAATATCTGATATACTGCAGTCCTCCGAGGCGGAGCTGAATAATTTGCCCCTAATAAGAATTAGAGTTTAAACCTAAACACATTAGGGTGGGTGCTGGGCTAAGCCTTACAAGGGGTCTGGTAGACAGAATAATGATCTCAAAACAATGTCCGTGTCTTCATCCCCAAACACTTGAATCTATTATTTTATATGCAAAAGGAACTCTGCAGATGAAATTAAATCAAGGATTTTGAGAAAGGGAGATTATTCTGGATTATCCACATGAGCCCGATAGCATTACAAGGGTCCTTATTGAGACTCAGAAGGACAAATTCAGAAATTGTGATGAGAGAGAGATACGGAGAGAGAGAGAGAGAACTAGATTGAAGATGCTGAGCTGCTGGCTTTGGAGCTGGAGAAGGAAGGGGCCATGGACCAAGGAATGCATGCCATTAGAGACTCCAAAGCGAACACATCTCTGCTGACACTTTAATTTGAGTCATCTGTAGGACAATGGGTGCACCTCGAGACTATAATGTTAAGTGTGGTAACTCAGACTCACAAGCTAAAATAGCACATGGTTTCTCTTATGTGAGAAACCCAAAGTATAAATGAAGAGCAAAATAAAAGGTAGATAACAGGAAGCAGGGAGACAGATCTTTCATAAAGGGGAAGGGGACCAGGAGATAGAGGGAGAGGGGAGACCTAGAGGAGGAAGGGCACATAAAGAGAATCAAGATGTTTTAAGTACTGTACCTGTACCAACTCCCCATGATGAACGTTTAATTATTATGTACTGCAAATGCGTACTAATAAAAATAAAAAATTAAAACTCTAGATAAACATTTGAAAACTAACTTCCAGAACCGTAAGTAATAAATATATGTTGTTTTAACCAAGAAGAAAAGAAAAAGTAAAGCCCAGGCGAACCTTTTCTATTTCTCCTTCAAGAAAATCGCTAAAACAGTTTAAATAGTTATAATGAGAATGGACTTTTTCCTCCCTATCATTTGTTGATTGCTTGAAAACTAATATGTAATCTTCATCTTACTGAATCTTCAAAATAGTCTTAAAAGGCAAATATAATTATTCTTGCGTTTCTGACCAGAAACACGACGTACTCTTAGAACGCCTACGAAACTTGAGGAAGAGCAGAGCTAGGAAGGGTGAGCATCTGTCCTAAAGTCCTGTGCTGTTGGTCGCCCTCGGCGTAAAAAGCGCTTGTCTAAAGTGTTTGTCTCTTCCCCATAGGATTATTGACAGCTGCAGCTGCCACTGGGCGCATGCAAGGGGGTGCGAGGGGCCTCCTGGAAGGCCCAGTTGGTTTGTCGGATTTGGGCTGCCAGCTGCTGATAGCGGCAGTGTGGTTCCTCCCGGGGGTGCCGACCCAGCCTTCAAGGGGCTCCCACTGGGGGCTGGGTCCCGCTGCCTTGCTTTCCCTTTCTGCCCCCACCGGGGTCCTCCTGTCACTTCCCTGAGGGGCTGCTAAAGCCCTAGAATTTACTAAGGATTTTTGTCTGAAATATTTAGTCTTTCTACTTTGGTAGTGTCTTTGTCTGATTTTTGTTCGGATTTTAAGACTTCTGAGCTCCAGAACTATTTTATGTGCTTTGAATTATTTTAAACTGTATTAGCTTATTTGTTCATTTTCCAAGTCTTTCTGTTTTCTAATTTTATCTTTTTAACCTTTTCTATTTCTTTTGCTTGCTTCTTTACAGTATTATTTTGGATATAATGTGAAAAACACTTTACTTTTCTAACATTTTGTTAGATTTTAAAACTTGTTGTGCTGGTTTTTTTTCTTTTAATATTTCTTTTTCCCTCTGCCTAGCAGACACTATTTTATCTTCAACATTTTCGATCCTCTCATTTTATTTGTTTCAATTTGTTTTGACTTTTAAAATTCTTTAGATTTTAAATTATTTAGCCTATTTATATCACTTTGATAATTTCTACTCTTTGCCTTTTATTCTCTGAACATATTATACTGTCTTTGGGATTTATTTATTCATCCTTAAAGGTCATTTAGGTATTTTTGTTGGTATTAATTTTCACATTTTATAAGATTGTACATTCTTTTAAAATAATTTTATGCTTGAACTGTGCCACTAATGACTGTGTGAATCACTAAGTTTCTTGGTTGTATTTTGAATTCTTTTTGTGTGTCTGAACCACAAGTTCTCCTTCCCTTTTTCATCTCATTCTTTTTTCCCTTTAGAAAAATAACTTTTTCTAAAACTTGGACTCTTCACTGTTTGTCTTCATCATGGTTGTCAGGAAATCGGGGAGAGGTTGAAAGCTTCGACAGAAACTCTTACCATAAACTGAGGAGATTTCTTTTCAGCTATGGCTACAGCTGTCGCTCTGGTTTCTCTTAATAGATTTCACATGCTCTTGGGCGCTCCTCAATAAGCTTTAAAAAGAACAATAAGGTAAATAAATCATGCTTCCTGGAATGAGAGCCTTTCTGCCCATGGAGAGCTTCCCTGTCATTTGCCACCTGTCTTTGCACTCCCTTCACCTGATCCCAGCCCCCATCCCTTCCAAAGGGAGGTCAGGCCTGGTCTTCAAAACTCCTTGGGGGCCAATGAGTCACATTCCCTGGAACCGCCATTCTCTGCTCAGCCAGTATCACTCTTTCATCCCTTAGCTTTGGCTGTGACTCTTGCCTGCTGCAGCCCTGTTCTTCATTCTTATTCCCCACGCACACCACCCCCACTGGCAGGATCTCCGCTCTAACCCAACCGTCTTCACCTTTCTGAAGAAACCCTTTCTGCTCTGAGGCTGGATCCGCCAGCCTGTGTCACCTTCTCTCCTTCTTACTGTCCCTGATGCACATTCAGTGAAGAATTTAATTCCCGTTTGGCAGTTTTTCTGTTATTATCCAGCTGATTTTGGTGCCCACGTGGGGGACCCTACAGTCATCAACACCAAGCTTCTCAGCTCCATGGTAAACTCCCACACAATTCAATTAACCTGGCGTTTTCTTAGCCATTAGTTCCTCTAACAGCTTTCTGGTCTCCTTTTTGCATCCGTATGTGGCCTTTTCTTACCTTATATTATTGAGATGAATCTTTGCAACATCCCTTTGAAGTGAGAATTTTAGAAAACCTACGTTGCAAGTGAGAAAACTGAGACTCAGAACCCTAAAGCAAACCCTAAAGATTGGTTAACACCTCTCAAAATTTAGTAAGCATTCACCTTCACTGTACAGATCAATTTCTTTTCTTTAATTTTTTGAGACAGGGTCTTGCTATGTAGATCTCGCTTGCCTTGAACTCACTTTGTGGCCCAGGCTGCCCTCAAACTCGCAGCAATCCCCCTGCCTCAACCTCCTGAGTGCTGGGATTACAGGTGTGCACCACCACACCCAACCACAGATCCATTTTTACGACTTTATTCTACAAATCTACTCAGACTGGCATGCAAATGCTTAATGACTTATGGAAAGACATTCATCACTACAAGACTAAGGGACTGGTGAAATAAAAGCAGCTCTATTGGGAGACTATGCATTCAGGAAAAAGAAAAGAGGTAGCTAGGAACGACGGCCAGGACATATAAAATGAAAATTCAGTGTAAAACAGTATGTATCGTTTACTTGAATTTATATTATATACAAATGGTATACATAATACTATACATAAACTTATATTTGTCCCTACATGGACCATTTCCATAAGAAAGTGCAACATACTGATAATAAGTATTGTCTCAGAGCAGGAGACTGGAGATTCAGGGAAGAGAGGTGGAGCTATTTTTTCTTATACCTTTGGGTTGTTCATTTTTTAAAAATCTGTATGCATGTATAATATGCATGTTTTACTTTTTCCATTTAAAAATAACTAAATTGTTCTTCAAATGTTATGAGTCTAGCAATAAACATTGGTCAATAGAACTCAATAATTTCCATAGATTCATGTGCTGTGATGTATCTCTAAGGTCAGAAAATATTCACAGTGAACCCCTGGCTTGCTCTGCCCTAGCTGAGTGGTGTACAATTTCAGGGCCACTGTCACTGAGCTTGGGGGCAGCATGCAAACATGAAGTTGTGGGGGCAAAACTGTGCAGGCCAGTGGTAGGAGTGCAGTGGGGATTATTTTTATGCTGATGCTCATGTTCTTTTCCCTCTTGTTCCTGAAAAAAACAGTATTTTCAGCAAGCAAGTAGGTGTGAATCTCAGGCCATGAATGCAGGCATGTAAGAAATGTAAGCCTGGGGGCTGGTAGTTTAGCTCAGCGGCACAGCATCTGCCTGGCAGGTGCAAGGTCGTGAGTTCGATTCCCAGTACCTGAAAAAAGCTCAAAAAAAAAAAAAAAAAAGGAAGAAAGAAAAAGAAATGTAAGCTTGTTTACTTTCTGTAACTCACTTTAAATTCACTTTCTGGCCTAGCAGAAGAATCTAACTTGAGTCTTGGCCAGGGTCCCCGTTCTTAAAGTTGTGTTTGGTTTAGGGACCTTGTACTGGCCCAGAGATAGGTATGTCTGGTACCCATCTGGTGCTCGGTCACCAGAGCCAGGGCTCTGCTATTCCCTGCTCCATGCCTGCAAAAGACTTGTGTCTTTTTGGAAGCTGTCAAAAATCTATTCATACAAATCTGAAGTCCCACCTCTCCCTTCTCTCATTTTAAATTCCCACAAAGTTCTGTGATCTTTTTTGGTTTTTTTGGTACTGGGAATCAAACTCAGGACCTTGCACTTACCAGGCAGGTGCTGTACCACTGAGCTATATCCCTAGCCCTTCTTTTCTCTTTAGACTTGTGGAATACTCCTCTTTTTACTGTGTCATATGCCTTCCTTAAGATAAAAAGTTAACTTCCTTAACATCCTTGTGCCTTAGTTTCCTTATCTGCAAAATAGATATAAAAACAACACTGCTCTAAAAGCTCTGTTTTCAGAATGAAACATGAAGTGTTAGGACAGTTTCTGGTAGAGACATAGTAAGCACATGGCTCATTAATCTAGAATGACTTGTATGTTTTTAAATGTTTGAGGGGGAATCAAAGGAAGAATAACATGTTAAGAAACTGAAGAAGTGTGTGAATTCAAATTTCAGTGCCCATAAATAAAGCTTTATTGGAATATGGCCATCATCATTTACTTACAGTCTATAGCTTTGCAATAGCCACATTACAATAGCCAGGTTGGGTACCTGTGACAGCTGATATGACCCACAAAGGCTCGGCTCTTTAGTATCTGGTCTTGAGTAGAAAGTTGACTGATCCCTATGTAGACCGAGACTGGAGAAGGACTATCTAAGTCTAGGTAGAGCAACGCTTGCCTCATGCGAGGATCAAGAGTAGACCAAAAGGGTTTGAACTTTTTCATTTAGCATGTTTTCAAGATTTATACATTTTTTAAAAGGTATGTCATTCCTTTTTATGTACAATTTCGTTTTGTATGGCCCAATAATGCATTTGTCTGTCCATTTATATGTTTTTAGAAATTTGGGTTCTTTCTACCTTATGGTTATGATGAATAATGTGGCCATGAGCATTTGTGTATAAGTTATGGTCCAGACCTATATTTCTCTTTCTCTTCTGTGCATGTCTAGGAGTAGAATTTCTTGGTTATATGTTAACTGTACGTATAATTGTTTGAGGAACTACAAGGGTGTTTTCCAAAAAGCCTGTATCATTTAACATTCCCATGTACAGTCCATGAAAGTCCCAATTTCTTTTTCTAACTCTTATTTTTATTAGTGCATGTTTGCAATGCCTAATGATTACATTCATCATGGGGAGCTGGTACACGTATGTAACACACCTTAATTCTTTTTATGTTTCCTTTTCTTGACCCTCCCCTCTTTCTCCATCTCTTGGAGCCATTCTCATATGCAAAAGATTTATCCTGCTGTTTCCTATTATCTAACTTTTAGTTTGCAAGGACAGGCTGATTGGGGCTAGAATTTTTGATCTCTAGTTTTCAAGGCTGATTATTTTCCAGGTAGGTCTTATTTTGAGGAAAACATGGTAATCTAAGTTTAAATAGAATTAGTGAAAAATCAGAAGATAGCACAAAGGACATAAAAAACTGTTTATAGAAAAAGTAGAAGGGGCTGGGGATATAGGTCAGTGGTATAAGTACCTGTCTGGTAAGTGCAAGGTCCTGAGTTTGATTTCTGGTACCAAAAAAAAGATATAAGAAAATTTCCATATATATAGGAAAAGAATTGAACTTTCAGATAAGTGAAGCATATAAGAACTCCAAATAGCCATGATCAACCATAGTCAAGATCCCAGAAGACCAACCCAGGGACAGAATCTTAAAAGCTGTCAGAGAAATACAACAAATAACTTGCAAAGATAAACCAGTTAGAATTACAGCAGACTTCTTAACACAAACCTTAAAAGCCTGAAGAACTTGAAGTTTTTAAAGCCCTGAAAGAACAACTTACAACCAGACTTACACATATCTTGCAAAACTTTCAAAATTCATGGAGAAATAAGGCATTTTTAAGGCAAAGAGCACTTCAAGAGACTCATGACCACCAAACGAGCACTCAAAAAAATTCTCAAGGTTATCCTAGAAAGAGACAATGAAAATAACAATTCCAAAAAACTAACAGAATGAATATACCAGCCAGGTGAGCATTTAGAGAAAGAAGAGTGGGGGAAAAAAGGAAATCTCAACAGGAAAACAATGGAATGTTAAGAATAAGTCAATACCTTTCAGTAATTACTATCAATGTGAATGATCTCACCAATCAAAAGACATAGATTTCAGAATGGATCACGAAATAAAACCTAGTGGTATTCAGTATACAAAAAACACATTTAATTGAAAAAGAAATACACAAGTTAAAACTCAAAGGATGGAAATGATATTCCACGTAAAGGCAACCTGGAAAAATGCAAGAGTAGCTATCCTAATTTCAGACAAAGTGGATTTCAAGCCAAAACCATCAGAAGACGCAAAGAAGGTTATTACATATTGGTTAAGGAAACAATTCAATGGGAAGAAGTAATAATTATAAACATTTAACAATCATAAACAGATAACAATTATAAACACACACTGACCACTGGCACACCCAACTGTATAAAACAAATACTACTGAATATAAAAGATAAGATAAGCATCAACCCAGTTATAATTGGAGACTTTAATACACCACTATAACAAATAGATTGATTACATTAAAAACATCAACAAAGAAATATCAGAGTTGACCAAACTTTCAAACAAATGGACATAATAGATACCTAGAGAGTGTTCCACACAACGACAGATTACACATTCTTCACAGTAGCACAGGGGACCTTCTCCAAAATGAACCACATACTAGTCCATAAAGCATGCTTAAGTAAATGCAAAAAATCAGAATTATCACATGCATAATATCAGCTCATACTGCAATGAAACTAGAAATCAATGACAAAAGGAACTATGTTAGTTTGGGGCTTATTTTGCAAGGAGGAACAATATAATACAGGACACATATTTTATAAGATTATTTATAATAGTCACCCAAAGAATGATAAACAAAAGAGTACAGGAAGTCTGTCCACATACTAAGACCAAGGAATCCAGCTGAGGGCCTGGATCCCACGGAAATGTCCTGCATGAGTCCAGCTTAAGACCTAGAGCTCATAACAATGCCTCCCATGAGTCCAGCTGGAGGCCCAGAACCCATAACAATATCTCATGGAGGCCCAGAACCCATAACAATATCTCATGAATCTGTGCTGCGAAGGCCCAAAGGTCAGTGTTGGAATCTAGGAAGTCTGTGCCAGCGGGATGAAGGATCTGTGCTAGCAGGCTGAGGGATCTGTGCTGGAGCCAGGAAGCAACATGCAAAGTAAGAACCAGAACTCCCCTGAAAAGTACCACAGCCATCCTCAGCAACAGTGTGGTCCCAAGCTCCTCCAGTGGTGAAGACAGCTGAGTTCCCATCTGGAAAGCCAATGCAGCAAGCTTCTCCAGGACACTGGCAGTACACCTTCTTCCCCTCCGGAGCCAAGAAGCAATGCTCAGAGTGAGGACCAGTGCTCCCGCAAAGTGAACCAAAGCTATTGTCAGTGCCAACAAGGTCCTGAGCTCCTCGGAGGGTGAAAACAGCCAAGCTTATTAGGAAAGCCACATGACAAGCTCCTCCAAAACAGCCAACAGCTCCTTACAGCTTCTATCAGGCCCCAAAAGTCTCTCTTAGCTCTCAACAGCCTTTCTCTGCTCCCAACAGCCTCTTTAGTTCCCAAAAGCCTTTTATTCTTCTTCTCCAGGTCTGCCTCTACCCAGCACCATGCTTACTCAGTTCATCTGGGGATTATAAGCTGACCACCAGTTGTCAATCTACCACAGAAACCAAGCAAATTATGACAACACATGGAGATTAATAACCAATAGATCACAGAAGAAATCAAAGAATAAATTAAACAGTTCCTAAGATCAAATGATAATGCCAATATAACATAAGAGCCTATGGGACACAATGAAAACAGTTTTAAGAGAGAAATTTATAGCTGTGAATGCTCACATCAGAAAAACAGGGCAAGCCCAAATAAATAACCTAATGATGCACCGCAACGTCCTACAAAAACAAGAACAATACAAATCCAAAACTATGGGGCCAGGGATATAGCTCAGTGGCACAAGCATCTGCCTAGCAAAACTAGTACAAGGAAGGAAATTATGCAGACCAGACAAGAAGTTAATGAAATGAAGACTTAAAAACCAACAAAGAATCAATTAATAATGAACTCAGTATGAAAGAAATTAAGAAAACAATACCATTCACAATAGCATCAAAAAAATTAAATACTTTGGAGTTAACCTAACTAAGGGAGTAAAAGAACTCTACATTGAAAAGTACATCACTTCTAAAAAGGAAATCAAGGTGGATATCAGAAAATGAAAGATATCCTTTTTCTGAGTAGGCAAAAAGGAATATAATCAAAATGGCTATACTTTTTTTCTTGAGATCAAAATCTTTAATGTTATATTCTAATGACTTTTAGTTTTAAATTTGCACAGGACCTTTTCTGCATTTGCTAAACGACTGAAAATGGCTATACTTCTAAAACCGATATATAAATGTAACACAAACCCAGTCAGAAATCAAATAAAAAAGTGCTGGTGAGGCTGCAGGGCAAAAAGATCTCTTTTGCTCCGCTGGTGGGAATGTAAACTGGTACAACCACTGTGGAAAATGAAAACTAAAACTACAAATTCCACTTGACCCAGCTACATATTTCCCTTCTAGATATCTTCCCAAAAGAACTATAGACATCATATTACAATGGTATATGCATACTCACGTTTATAGCAATACAATACAATATCTAAATCTTGAAAGCAGCCTATATATCCATCAACAGAGGACTGGATAAAGAAAATATGGTGGTTATACACGATGGAGTACCATGTACTCCACCATAATGAAAGATAAACTTGAGTCATTTGTAGGAAAATGGATGCACCATAAGACTATAATGCTTTGTGAAATAAATAATAAATATTTCATGTCTTTTCATATGAGAAACTAATTATCTATCTATCTATCTATCTATCATCTCTCAAACTGAGAGAGAGATCTTTTGCATATAAGAAGGGATCAAAGAGATGAAAGAAGTAAGGAGGGATGGAAGGAGAAAGGGACATAAAAAGAATTGAGATGTGTTATGTACTAATTCCTAACAATGAGTGTAATCATTATGTATTATAAACATGTACTATAAAAATAATTTAAAAAGAAAGAAAATAGAAAGAGAGAAAGAAAGAAAAAGAAAGAAAGGAAGGAAGGAAGGAAGGAAGGAAGGAAGGAAGAAAGAAAGAAAAGAAAGAAAGAAAGGAAGAAAGAAAGAAAGAAAGAAAGAAAGAAAGAAAGAAAGAAAGAAAGAAAGAAAGAAAGAGAAAGAAAGAAAGAGAGAAAGCAAGCAAGCCAGGTGTGGTGGTGCATGCCTGCAATCCCAGCACTCGGGAGGCTGAGGCAGGAGGATGGTTGCAAGTTCGAGACTAGCCTGGGCTACAAAGTGAGCTCAAGGCCAACCTGAACTGCATAGCGAGACCCTGTCTCAAAAAGACAAAAAAAGTTAAAAAAAAAAAAAAAAAAGAAAGAAAGAAAGGAAGGAAGACTGATTTCTGCTTGTTTTTGGATTCCCATTGCATGGAATATTGTTTTCCATCCTTTGATTTCTCTTATTAAATTTTTTTCTTGTATACCACATACCACTGGGTCTGTATTTCATCTAATTTGCCAATCTATGTCTCTTGATTGGGGAGTTGAGACTATTCACATTGAGAGGTATTACTGAATGGTACCGATTTATTCCTGTCATTGTATTATTTTCCTGTTGCTGATTACCTTTTTTTGAGGGTTCTGATTTTTTTTAGAACCTCAACAATACAAATTATTCTCTGGCATTTTGACTCTAGGCATTCTAGTGGATGCAGAGTGGTATCTTATTGTGATTTTGATTTTCATTTCCCTGATTACTGATTTTAGCTTTTTTACTAATGCTGCTTGGGCCTTTGTACATCTTTTTTTTTTTTTTTTTTACAGAAGAGACATTGCCCATTTTCAAATAGTGTTGTCTTAATTATTGAGCTGTAAAAGTTCTTTATGTGTTCTAGTATGTCAGTTATCAAGCATATGATTTACAAATATTTTCTTCCAACCTGTGAGTTTTATTTTAATATTTTCAGTGGTGTACTTTGAAACACACATTTTTTCCTTTTTACTGAGATTCATTTTGTTTACTTTTTATTTTACTCCTCACACTTAGGTGTCATATATAAGAATCCATTGCCAATTCAAAGATCATGAAGGTTTACACCTATATTTTCTTTTAACAGTTTTTTAAAAATAGTCTTTACTCTTACATTTAGGTCTTTGATCCATTTGGAGGTTTTTGTTTTGTTTTGGTGAAGGACAGGCAGAACCAGGATTAAAGCTAGGGACTTGTGGGTGCTAGCCATGCACTCCACCATTCAATTATACCCTCAGGTCCATGGAATTAATTTTTATATACGGTGTGAGGCTAGCATCCAGCTGCATTCTTTTCATTGTGACTATTCAGTTGCCCAGGACCATTTGTTTAAAAGATTATTGTTTCTCCTTGGACTTGTCTTGCTAATCTTGTCAAAAATTAGTTGGCAATAAACACATGGCTTTATTTATGAATGCTTAATTATATTTCATCAATGTCCGCGTCTTTCCTTGTGCCAAACTACATTGTCTTGCTTAGTGTTGTGAGTTTTGAAATAGGGAAGTTTGAGTCCTTCTTTGTTCTCTTTTTCAAGATTGATTTGACTATTTTGAGTCCCTTACAATTCTATATGAATTTTAGAATCAGGTTGTCAATTTCTACAAAAAAGTACACTGCGATTCTGCTAGGGATCAAATCTATAGATAAATTTGAAGAATATTGCTGCAAACAATATTGTTTTCCAATCCATGCACATAGGGTGTTTTTCCGTCTATGTAAATCTTCTTTCAATTTCTTTCAACAATGATTTATAGATTTCAGACTGTAAATATTGTGCATCTTTTGTTAAGTTTATCCCAAAGTGCTTAATTACTTTTCAATGGTATTGTAACTTTTTTTTTTTTTTTTTTTTGGTACCTGGAATCGAACTCTGGACCTTGCGCTTGCCAGGCAGGCATTTATGCCACTGAGCTATATCCCCAGCCCTGGTATTGTAACTAAAATTGGTTTTTATTTTGTTTTGGTTTGTTCATTACAAGTATATTAAAATGCAGTGGATTTCTCTATTTACTTTATATCTTGCAACCCTGGTAAACTTGATTATTGTAATAATTTTTTGATGAATTCCATAGAATTTTTTATACACAAAATCATGTCCCCTGTGAACAGAAATAGTTTTGCTTCTTTTCCAACTTGGATGACTTTTACATTAGTGAGATTTCCCGTCACTGGAACATAATACCTGACACCCACAATTTAAAGAGGGAGAGGTTTAACCTGGCTCACGATTTGAGAGGTTCAGTACATGGCTGGCTAGCTCCAAGGCAGAAACATCATGATGAAGGGCACGATAAAGGGAAGCTGTACACGTCATGATAAAGGGAAGCTGTACACGTCATGGCAGTCAGGAAGCTGAGAATGAAAGAAGCCAGGGAGGGAGATGTCTGTGCCTAGGGACATAGCCAGTTTGGGCACCTCTTCCAACCCACCTCCTGATGGTACATTCAGCTATCATCTCATCAATGGATGAATCCACTGATGAGCATAGCACCCCCATGAGCCAGTCACCTTCCAAAGGCCCTACCTCAGAACCTACAAGATTTGCAGACATAATACCTCTAAACCATAATGCTTTTAATTTCTCATTCTTACCTAATTGCCTGGCTAGAATCTCTAATACAATGTTGATTAAAAATGAGAGTGGGTATTCTTGTCTTGTTCCTGATCTTAGGAGGAAACATGTAGTCTTTCACCAGTAAGTATGATGTTTGTTTTTTGTTTTTATGTTTTTGAGACAGGCTCTTGCTATGCAGTTCAGGCTGGCCTTGAGCTCACTTTGTAGCCCAGGCTGGTCTCCAACTCTCAACAATCCTCCTGCCTCAGCCTCCCAAGTGCTGGGATTACAGGAGTGTGCCACCATGCCCAACAGTAAATATGATGTTAACTGTAGGTTGTTTTAAGGTGTTCTTTATCAGATTAAGTTCCCATATATTCTTTGTTTTTTGGTGTTTTTACCATTGAAATGTTTTGAGACTTTAGTCAAATGCTTTTCTGTGTTTACCAAAATAACCAGACAGCTTTTGCTTCTTTCTATTCATATGCCATACTACATTAATTGATTTTGGGATGTTAAACCAACCATTCCTTCCTAAGATCAATCTTTCTTGCTCATGATATAAAATTCTTCTTATATGCTACTTGCTTTTGTTTGGTGATATTTTGTTGAGCAGTTTTTATGCCCAAATTCATAAAATATCAGCAGTTTTCTTTCTTGAGGTACATTTGTCTGGTTTAGATAGCAGAATAATACTGGTTTTATAAAACAAGTTAGAAATATTCTCTCCTCTTCTATTTTTTGGGAAGAGTTTGGAGAATTGTTAATTTTTATGTGTGCATGTGTGTGTGTCCATGCGTGCATGTGTGTTGCTAGGAATCCAACTCAAGGCCTAGTACATGTTAGGCAAGCTCTCTAGCATTAAGATACACACCTAACCTCTGACATTCATTTTTTAAAATATTTGATAGAATTTAGTAGAGTAGTTATCTGGGCCTAGGCTTTTATCTGTAGTCTTTATAACTAATTCAGTTTCTTGTTACAAGCCTATTAATATTATGTAATTTTTTTGATAGTTTATATTTCTAGGAATGTGTCTCTTTCACCTAAGTAATCTAATACATTGGTGTACAGTGGTTTATAGTATCCCTTTATTATTCTTTTTATTTTTGCATGGTCATTAATCATATTCTCTCTTATTTCTGACACTAATTATTTGAGTCTTCTCTCTTTTTTTCTTGATTAATCTATCTAAAAGCTGTCAGTTTTGTTCATCTTTCAAAGAACCAAACTGAGACATGACTGAATTTTCTATTTTTTTTTTTTTTTTGCTATTCTCTATGTCATTAATTTCTGCTCAAATTTTCAATATTTTCTTCCTCAGGCTTTCTGTAGGCTGTTTGGTCTCCTTTTTCTAGTATCTTAAGATGGAATATGAGGTTACAATTTTAGATCTTTCTTACAATTATACATTTCCTTCTAGGTACCATTTTAGCAACATCCCATAAGTTATGAGGTGCTGTTTCTCAGGGGGTACATCTGTTGGGAATGAGAATTCAGACAGGGCTCTTTGATTCTCTCTCTCCATGACTGGATCCTGACATTAGCTCCCTGAATTGTCAGCTGACATATCCTGGGGCATAATTTTCTTCAAAAACTAAGCCAATAACATTCAACTCCTTTGAAGGATAGTTCCCAAATTCTTTGAGATTTGTTCTGATACCAGGCAAGTTACTCCCAGCTGTTTCCTTTCACTATTCTTTCAGGAAAACCAACTAGATTCTAGTTATTCTATATCTCCAATGGGTTTATAATCTCCTCGCTGCCTTTCACCACAACCTCTACTGTTTTTGAGTTGCTTGCACTTTATACTTTACTACAAATAAAGCCAGTTCCTTAAGAAGAAATTAGGAGCTGATTTCCCTTGCAGGGTACGTGTGTGTGTGTGTGTGTGTGTGTGTGTGTGTGTGTGTGTGTGTGTGTATCTCTGGGCCGTATCTCTAGAGCTGAAGTTGGAGACAGTGCTGCCCTTCTTTCTGAGTGGCATCCTATTTAGCAGCTAAGCTTTTGGAGGAGGTAAGCAAGTACCTCAGATATTCTTGGCTTGTTTATCCTGCCTTGAAATCACTGTCACGTAAGCTGGGGCAAGAGCAAATGGCTTAGTTTGGTCCTGGTATTCTCAGTGGTGTCACACCCAAGGTAAAACCTCCATCCCATGAGCAGAGGTTGGGTAGAAGATAGAGCCCTACACTGGCCAGCCATGTTGCCCAGGATGGGTAGCTGGAGACAGATGAAAAATGATGTTCTGCCCTTCTTAGGAACATATCACTATCATTGAAAGGTGGAGCCGGGGAGCTGCATCCTTGGATAAACAAGTCTAGAGTGGAGGTTCCATCTCACTGAGTTGAAAAAGTGGAGGCATAGGGCTTGTGTAGACTGTGGTATGACAGACTCTTGTTCTTTGTACTGAATTTTAATATTTTTTCTTTAATAAATATTTCTTCATTTGATGTATGTCTTTGGGATCATTACCAGAGGTTTTAAATTGTTAGTTTTTTAAAAAATTAATTTTCAGCAGGTCCACAGAGCTCCTCAGGCCCTTGTGCCAGGAGTCCTTCTCTCATGACCTGTTTCTGTGTTCCCAGACCAGTGAGCCTTTGGCTGCGGGCTGTCCTTGGATAGAGAATAGGAAGGAGGTATCATATCCAAAGCCACACATCTCCCATTGGCTAAGGGCCAGTCTTGAGAGAGTCAGCTGTGAGCTATTAGAAGTCAACTCCACAGCAGCTGGGGGTTGGATGTCTTTACTATTTAAAGGGGATCTGAGTGGGTAAGAACTGAGGGCTACCTACTTTACTTAGTGTCGACAATGAGGTGACCTAAGACACCCACTCTCAGGGTCATGCAAGCATAGGTTTCACACCTAAAATTATCTCCTTAAATTCTGTCCTTTAGATGACTGCTATAGACGGGATTTTAAGCATCCCCTAAGGGCCATGTGTTAAAGGCTTGGGCCCCTGACATAGTGTTTTGAGAAGATGGTGAACTCTTTTTTTTTTTTTTTTTAATTTTAAAGAGTAAAAGAAGGATAACAATAATGGGGGGGCTTACCAAATTACAGACAAAGTGGTAG
>NW_004955424.1:1248559-1268086 GCF_000276665.1 Chinchilla lanigera
TAAACATGCATCCATTTATGAAATAGGATAGGAACAATACAAACATTACAGAGTTATGGATAGATAGTAGGAAAATATCAATGACTGCTGTAATACATGTTGATATCTTAGAAGTGGTTTCTCAGGAAGACAGAGATACGCAAGAAGGATCTAACAAGTAGTTACAGCCTAAGGGTTGTCAAAAATCAAGTGAGCCATCTGGGGCCAAAGCTGTTTTTTGTAGCATTTTCTCTTCAGCCTTCCATTGCATTGGGACCCCACAACCAGTTAGTGTCCTCTCCCCAACTGTCAGCACAGGCAGAAGGAATCCATGTTTGAATGATTCACACACGTCCATAGGTGGGCATCTGCAGCCGGTGCATGGTGGGCCAATTGTGTCATTGTTTCTCTGTGTCATGATAGTTCTCAACTGAGCAGCGGCGGCCGGCCTGAAGGCTGGCACACAAGAGCACTCGCAGCCGCATGGCTCCCTGAGCACCGGGGGCTCTCCCTCTGGGGGACTACGAGGCAGGAAATGAGCCAGCTAGAAGACAGGTGCTCCCCACCCATGGCTCCCCATGCACTGGAGGCCCTCCCTCCGGGGGCCTACGAGGCAGGGAGCAAGCTGCCTTTTGGAAGACTGGCGCTCCCCGCCTGTTAAGATGGTGAACTCTTTAACAAGTCAGGCCTAGTAGGAGGCATTCAGGCCACTGGGGGCATTAAAGGAAATTGTGGGACCCTGGTCCCTTCCTCTTTCTCTGTTTTGCTCCAATGCCCATAAAGTGAGTACTTTAGTTTTGCTCTGCAATTAGCTTCTGCCATAATGTACTAGCTTTGCCACAAATCCAAAGGCATTAGTCCATCTGATCATGGATAGGAAACCTCCTAAACTAGGAGCCAAAATAAATCTTTTCTCTTTATAAGTAGTCCAGGTGGTTGTTATAATGATGGAAAACTAGAGTGGTGGACTGCCCATACCTCTAGTGTGCTTGCAGGCAGCAGGCTGAACCCTGGACATCTTCAGAAACCCTGATGAGCCTCCCCTGTGCCTCCCCAACTAGCATGCAAGACAGGTGGAGCTCTGGTCATTTTCTGGGGCCTCAGTGGCCACTCCCAGCACCACCTGCACCCGCATGGGAGCCGAGCTGAAACTTGGACAGAGTCACCGGCCTCAGGACTCCACCCTCACCCCTCCCCTACTGGCACGGGAACTGGGATGGGTCCTGGGCAATGTCTGAAACCTCAGAGGCCATGATCTGCACTCCCTCCACTCTTGTGGAAGCCAGGTTGAACCCCGGACAGCTTCAGGAACTCCAGTGAGCCTCCCAGCCCCTCCCCTACCAGCCTGGGAGCCAAGTGAATGTAAGAAATTTCAGGAGCATCTGGGACCCCACCTTACCACCACACACAAGCGCAGGAGCCATGCTGAGCACTGGGGAATTTCAGATTCTTGCCCTGCCACTCCCACACCATCATGGGAGTGAGGCTGAGCTCCAGAGAACCTCTGGATCTTCAAAAATGACAAAATGAAGGAGCAAAATGCAATCTCAGACCTCTATCCTACCCAGAACATGTCCAGGAGACATCAATACAGAAGAGTCTGGAAGTCATACACCTGAAATTTCTGAAATGATAGCAAATGAAGTAAAGAAACAGCTCCATCAGGTCATAGAAGACATCAGATCAGAAATAATCCCTGAAGCAAAAAAAAAGAAATGACAATAATAATGAAAGAATTGCTCAGCTCATCCAAAGATGACATCGAAAAGAAAATAAAGGAGCATAGAAAACTCATGGACACCTTGAGTGAACAATATAGAAAAGAACTAGGATGCATGAAACAGATACAAACAAATATCCAGGAAATTAAAACTTCCATTGAAAGCTGGCAAAACCTCCTGAATGAAGCTGAAGATAGACTTTCAGACCTTGAAAACAACATTGTCACTAACAAACATTACAGGAAGGATTTCTTAAAAAAAACAAGGAACAAAGAGAACCATTCGACAACTGCAAGACAAAGCAAAGAAAAACAATGTAAGATTAATAGGTATCAATGAAACAGCAGGTGTCAACACAAATGACATAAAAAGACTATTTGCAGAAATAATAGCAGAAAATTTCCCATGCATGGAAAAAGAATCAGACATACAGATAAGAGAAGCATATAGAACTCCAATTAACCATAACCAAGATAAATCTACACCTAGACATATAGTGATCAAGAGCCCAGAAACTCAACAAAAATTCAGAATATTAAAAGCTGTTAGAGAAAAGAAACAGATCACCTATAAAGGAAAGCCCATCAGAATCACAGCAGATTTTTCAACACAAACCATCAAGTCAAGAAGATCTTGGAGTGAAATATTTCAGGTCCTGAAAGAAAACAACTTCCAACCCAGGTTGATGTACCCTGCAAAACTACCCTTCAAAATTAATGGAAAAGTAAAATATTTTCACAATAAAGAATAACTGAAGAACTTCATGAGCACCAAACCACTCCTACAAAGAGTACTAAAAGAAATTCTAGAAAGAGAAAAAAAAAGACCACAACTTTAAGAACAACAGAAGGGAAACACCAAGCAGAGCAATCAATTAAACAGTGAGAAAAGGAGGATTCAACAGCAGGAAAATAATGTGACAAAAATAAGCCAATACATATCAGTTATAACCACCATTGTAAATGGTCTCAATGCACCAATCAAAAGAAGCAGACTTGCAGAGTGGATCAAGAAACAAAATCCAACTATATGCTGTATACAAGAAACACATTTAACTCAAAAGGAAATTCATAGACTGAAAATCAAAGGATGGAAAACAATACTCCATGCAACAGGTACCCAGAAAAAAGCAGGTGTAAGTATTCTATTTATAGACAATGTGAACTTGAAACCAAGAACAATCAAAAGAGATAAAGAAGGCCACTACATACTTGTAAGGAAAAAACTCAAGAAGAGATATCAATCATAAACATCTACGTACCAAATACAAGAGCACCCAGTTATATAAGACAAATTTTAACAGACATGAAAGGGCTGGGGATATAAGTTAGTGGGACAAGCACCTGTCTGGCAAGTGCAAGGTCCTGAGTTCAATTCTGAGTACCAGGAAAAAAATAGAAGGGTCCAGACATGAAAAATGAAATAAACAACAACATAATCATAACAGGGGACTTTAACACCCATTGTCACAAAGAGATAGATCAACTAGACAAAAAATCAGCAAAGAAATAACAGAACTTAATCAAACTTGTGAACAAATGGACTTAGTAGACCTTTACAGAGTGTTCCATCCAACAGCATCAGAATACACATTCTTCTCAGCTGCACATGGGACATTATCTAAAACAGACCATATCCTAGCACATAGAACATGCTTAAATAAATGCAAATGAATTGAAATTATCCCATGCATGCTCTTAGACCATAGTGCAATGAAATTGGAAATTAATGACAAAAGAAATCACAAAAACTCCATAAACACATGGAAATTAAATAACATCCTCTTGAACAATGAACAGGTCACAGATGAGTTCAAAGTAGAAATTAAACAGTGTTTACAATCAAATGAAAATGTAGATACAACTTACAGGAAACTGTGGGATGCAAAGAAAGCAGTCCTCAGATGGAAATTTATAGTGGTGAATTCCTACCTCAGGAAAACAAAATAAGCACAAATAAACAACCTTATGCTGCACCTCAAGCTTCTAGAAAAAGAAAAGCAAGTCAAACCCAAAGCCCAAAGAAACAGGAAATTATAAACCTCAGGGCAGAAATTAATGCAATGGAGACTTAAAAAAATACAAAGAATTAATAAATCAAAGAGTTGGTTCTTTGAAAGAATAAATAAATAGATAAACCCCTAGCCAACCTTATCAAAAAAGGAAAGAAGGGCCAGGGATATAGCACAGTGGCACAGCACCTGCCTGGGAAGTGCAAGGTCCTGAGTTCAATTTCTGGTTCAAAAAAAAAAAAAATCAATCAAAAAAAACAGGAAAGAAAAAACTGAAATACATGGAATAAGGAATGAAAGGGGTGAAATCACTACAGATCCTGTAGAAATTTAGAAGATCATCAATACCTACTTTGAAAATCTTTACCCTCATAGGATAGAAGACACAGAAGAAATGGACAGATTCCTAGGTACACACGAATTATCAAAGCTGAATGAAGAAGATATAAAAATCCTGAATAATCCAATGTCAGCCAGTGAAATTGAGACTGTAATAAAAAAAACTTGACAATGAAGAAAAGCCCACATCCTGATGTGTTCACAGCTGAATTCTACAAGAAATTTAGACAAGAGTTAACACCAATTCTTCTCAAACTCTTCAATGAAATTGAAAAGAAAGGAATTCTCCCCAACTCATTCCTGGAGGCAAGTATTATCCTGATACCAAAACCAGAGAAAGACACAACCAAAAAAGAGAACTTCAGGCCAATATCCCTAATGAATATAGATGCACAAAATTCTCAATAAAATACTAGCAAATAGAATACAACAAAACATCAAGAAGATTATACACCATGACCAAGAGGGATTCATCCCTGGAATGCAGGGATGGTTCAATATACACAAAGCAATTAATGTAATACACTATGTCAATAGAGCCAAAGACAAAAGTCACATGATCATCTCCATCAATGCAGAAAAAGCCTTCAGTAAAGTCCAACACTCATGATAAAAACACTACTGAAAATAGGAATAGATGGTCTTTACCTCAATCTGATTAAAACTATCTATGACAAATGAATGGCTAACATCACACTAAATGGTCAGAATTTGAAAGCTTTCACTTTAAAATCAGGAACAAGGATGTCCACTGTCACCATTCCTATTCAATATAGTTCTGGAAATATTAGCTAGAGCAAGTAGACAAGAGAGAGAAATAAAAAGAATAAGCATAGGAAAGGAGGAAGTGAAATTATCATTATTTGCAGATGACATGATACTCTACATAGAAGACCCCCAAAACTCCACCAAAAGGCTTATAGATTTAATAACCAAATTCAATAGCATAGCTGGATATAATATCCACACTCAAAAATCAATAGCATTCCTGTACACAAACAACAAACAGAGAGAAAAATTAGGGAAACCACACCTTTCACAATAGCATCTAAAAAGATGAAATACTTTTGAATCAATCTAACAAAAGAAGTAAAAGATCTATACAGGGAAAATTATAGTACTCTGAAAAAAGAGATCAAAAAGGACGTCAGAAAATGGAAAGATATTCCTTGCTCATGGATAGGAAGAACTAACATTGGGAAAATGGCCGTACTCCCAAAATTGTTGTACAAATTCAATACAATCTCAACTAAAATACCATTAGTATACCTCACAGATCTAGAGAAAACATTCCTAAGATTCATCTGGTACCAGAAGAGGCCTAGAATAGCAACAGCAATCCTGGGAAACAAAGGAAAGGCAAGAGGCATCACAATACCTGACTTGAAATTATACTACAAAGCTACTGTGATCAAATCAGCATAGTACTGGCAAAAAAAACCCTGAAGATCAATGGAACAGATTAGAAGATGCAGACACAGCTACAAACACACTCAGCCACCTTATCTTTGACAAAGGGGCCAAACGTGTTCACTGGAAGAAAGATAGCCTCTTTAATAAATGGTGCTGGAAAAACTGGCTTTCCACATGTTGAAGACTAAAACTAGAGTCATGTCTTTCACTGTGCACTGAACTAAAGTCTAAATGGATCAAAAATCTAAATATTAAAACAAAAACACTAACTCTATTGGAAGAGAAAGTAGGTAAAAATCTCAAAGACATAGGTGTAGGCAAGGAGTTCATGAACAAAAACCAAAGTGCATGGGAAATACGTCAAAGAATCAACAACTGGGATCTCATCTTATTGAAAAGTTTTTCACAGCAAAAGAAATCACCAATAGAGTAAAAAAGAAAACTCACAAAACGGGAAAAAATTTTAGACAATTACCCCTCAGGCAAAGGACTTCTATTAGAACATATAAAGAATTAAAAAAAATCAGTCCCCCCAAACTGAAAGACTCAATCCAAAAAGTGGGCATCTGAGATAAATACACACTTCTCAGATGAAGAAATACAAATGGCAAATAAATACATGAAAACATGTTCAACATCATTACTCATTTGAGAAATGCAAATTAAAACAACACTGAGATTTCATCTCACTCCAGAAAGAATGGCTATCATCAAGAAATCAACCAAAAACAAATGCTGGTGAGGCTGTGGGGAGAAAAGAACCCTACTGCACTGTTGGTGGGAGTGTCAGTTGGTGAAACCACTGTGGAAATCAGTTTGGAGATTCCTCACAAAACTAGGATTAGAAGGCCCACTTAACCCAGCTATTCCCCTTCTTGGTATTTTCCCAGAACAATTAAAAACATCATACTACAGTGATATATGTACACCCATGTTTATAGCAATGCAATTTGTTATAGCTAAATCTTGGAAACAATCTAAATGCCCATCAACTGAGGAATGGATAAAAAAGATGTGGTATTTTTATACAATGGAGTACTACTCAGCTATAAAAAAGATAAACTGGAGGTTTTTGTAGGTAAATGGATGCAACTAGAGACCATACTCACAAGTGAAATAAATCAGACCCACACGTGTAAATATCATGTTGTCTCCCTAGGAACCTGAAAGAGTAAGTAAAACTCAAAATGTACAATAGATGATAAGAAAGGGAAACAAAGGCCAGGGATTTAGCTCAGCAGCACAGCACCTGCCTGGCAAGCATGAGGTCATGAGTTCAATTCCCAGTATCAAAAAAAAAAAAAAAAAAAAAAAAGGGAAGGAAATTGCTCGAAGGAAGGATCAACTGGGATGAGGGTAAGAAGAAAAAAGAAAGAAGGAATGCAAAATATATATGAATATATCTATAGATAGATAGATAGAAGAATAGCTGGGATAACTACTGCTGATGTCTGATGGTATATTGAAAGGAACAGTTAATGTTTAAAATTTTTTATATTTTGACCAATTTTGCATGCTTATATCTGGTAATCTGAGCAACTGATTTGAAGACAACAATATGTAATGCAACAACCAGTGGTGAATTCCTACCATCTTGTCTAGTGAAACTGTATTATCTCTAATGTTTTATTTAAGAATTTTTTTATTCTCTTTAATGGCTTGAACAATCTTCCATTCTTACATCTGGTAATCTGAGCAACATAGTTGAAGACAGCAATATGGAATATAACAACCACTGCTAATTCCTATCATTTTGTTTTGAAACCTTGTATCACTTGTAATGCTCTTGATTTGTTTTATTTATGTCTGTGATGTTGATATGTTGTTATTTTTTTTTTTACTACTCTCTTTAAAATGAAAAACAAGAGAGAGAGGTGGTAATGATAGAGAACACATGATATACGACTGCCAAATAATACATATAATATAGGGAAAATATTATAACCTCCAACCTGCTAGATATCAGAACACCAAGTTCATGTTCTCTAAAATTGAGGAATGAATTCTAGGAACAATGGTGGCTTTATTGAGAGAAAGAAAGCATCTGTCTAAGACAGACAGAAGGGGGCCTGGAGAGGGGCTTGTGCAACAACCCTGCTTCTCAAGGGTGTTTTATCAAACAAAGCCACGAGGTGGGGGTGGGTGTTCCAAGGTGGGACAGAATTATAATCAATCAATAAGACTACAAGTACAGTCACTTAGGTAATATTGATCCAATGGAAAAATCACAGGATGGGTGTGGGGTGGGACAAAACTGTGATGAACCAATAAGATCACAAGTATAGTCACTTAGGTAATATTGATTAAATGGGGATCAAATTGGGAAGCAAGTCATATAGCAAGTGTGCATAGGATGGACAAGGACTTTACTGGAAGGGCTGGGTTAAAGAGGTTTGGTCCCCCACCCAAGATGATTGATATCTATTTAGATTCTCAATCACTGCTGTAAATCCCTAGGGGAAGTATATGAGTGTAGTCTGTCCTCTTTTCTTGAAGCCTGGCTTTAGTGAATGCACTTCTAGCCACAGTTGTCTTCTGCACTGACGTTTTGAGGGCCCAGCCCTGTTTGACTGACTACAATAGTTCTAACTAATTTAGCTGTCTATAATAGTAGCATGGGAAGAGAAGGGCTAATGAATCAAAAATCGTGAGGGCAAACCAACAGGTCTTAGCAAGTGCTTGGAAAAGGAGGACACAGAAGAGGAGCCTGAGGTGACAAAAGTAGGCTGCGGGAGTTAGTCACAACATAAGAGGACAAGGAGAGGAAGCCATTTGGAAGAGAGTTCTAATCCAGACAGGTAAGGAAGGACGAGCTGCTGGGACTCGTTGACCAGCTAAGGTGGAAACTCGGGACAGAAGACAGATTAGGGTTAGGGTTAGGGTTACCATCTCTGGAGGCAATGCCCAGACAATGATGAGTGGGATTGCCAAGTGCAAAAGTGCAAGTTTGAGAAACACTGGATTAGATGCTCTTGGAGGGAGGCTGCAGCTGTGGCATCTATCTTACAGGTTTACTGTGAAGCAGTTCAGTGATTGACCAGGTCCACTCAACTTCGATGCATTTACTCATTTGTTTACTTAGCATTTATTGAATAACTAGTATGCCTCAGGGCTAAAGATGCCAGGAAAAGTCAGATGCTAATCCTGTCTTTGTGAAGTAATAGTCTAGTAAATAAGCAAGAGATGAGAAAAAAAACAGGCCATAAAGAAAATGGTACAGTGCCTCATGCATTACAATGGAGGTGTTTGCAGGGAGTTTGAGGAATTGGTTATTGGAGGAGTCCGTGGTGGGGTGGAAGGCATGGATGTGGATAAGGGAGCAATCAAAGGATGTATCATGTCAGTCCCAGAACTAGGATGAGGTGAGGCACTGTCAGTCAGCTTCCCACTGCTATAGCAGCTACCTGAAATGGGATCTCTCCTCATTCTACCACCAAGTAGAATTCTACCATCAGTGTGTTGAGCTCACACCTTTTTCTGCTTGGTCTTGGGCCATCTGGTCCTATCCTTTTTTTTTTTTTTTTTTTTTTTTTTGGAAACAGGGTCTCACTTGAGCTCACTTTGTAGCCTAGGCTGGTCTCAAACTCACAACAATCCCCCTGCCTCAGCCTCCCGAGTGCTGGGATTACAGGCGTGTGCCACCACGCCTAGCTGGTCCTATCCTAAGATTCTTTATCACAAAAGCCAAGACAGATCCCGGATCACAAATTTCTCACCCTGAAAGCATCACTAGTGAATTTTTTGGCTGTTAGATTATATCTAGTAGATCTACATTATGGTGTTAATATCAGCAGACATTAATACCAGGACTTGTAGGCATTTGCAGTTACAGAGTGAAAGCTCTCTGTTCTATGGAGTAGTCAGGAGAGGTGGCTTAAGTTCTGTTAGTCCCAAATTATGGCTTAAATTCTGTTAGTCCCTTTATAAAGGGTTATATAAAGCAAATGAGAAAGATGTTCATGATTTGGATGTGTGTTAACCTGTAAAACCACAGTAATTTACTGAAAAGAACTGGATCAAACATTTTGTCTGAAACTTTGAAAAGTGATTTGTTTATATTACCATAAGACAGACTGTTCTAACTGGCAAAAGACAACATATCACTGACACCATCATAATAGAATTCAAAAAAATACTGACTTGCTCATAAATTATTTTGCTCCCTTATGTTCATTCCACAACAAAATTTAGAATGAATCCATAGAGTAGATAATTATTTGCAACCTCTGCCTGAAATAGCAGCTTCTTCACCTGGGAAACTGTCCCAATTCTCCAGCACCTGAGTCTGCCCTCTGCAGTGCTTGTACTTTGGCAACAGTCAGAGTGGGTGGCACAAATTGGACGTTAATTCTCAGAGGCATGGTGATTGGGCCAGGAATGGTCACATGACCTCAGCCTGGCCAATCAGAGTTTTTCTGTGGGATCTTTCTCATTAGAATTTAGATGCAGGTTTTTTTGTGTGTCTTTTTGTTTGTTTAGGGTTTTTTTGTCTTTTTGAGACAGGGTCTCACTATGCAGTTCAGGTTGGCCTTGTGCTCACTTTGTAGCCTCGACCTTGCAACGATCCTCCTAGCTCAGCCTCACCAGTGCTGGGATTACAAGCATGCACCACCATGCCCAGCTCTTTTTAGAATTTAGAAAAGGGGTGGAGGAGGTATAGCTCATCAGCACAGTGCTTGCCTGGCAAGTGTGAGGTCATGAGTTCAATTTCCGGTACCCCCCCAAAAAAGAATTTAGAAAAGAACTGTTTCTTTAGAAGCCACCTTGAAGATACCAAAGTATAGTACAACACCTATTGATAATCTCCTACCTCTTTTGTCTGTAACTCACTATTATTTGTCTATTTGTTTTCCTGAGAAACTGTCTTGTAGATAACAATACGTAAAACAATAACCATTGATAATTTCCTACCACTTTGTCTGTAATTTGGTAAGCCCCCCCCATTATTATGTTATCCTTGTTTTACTCTTTAAAATAAAAAATAAAAAAATAAAAGAACTGTTTCTTCTCTGGTGGCACACTGAGAAGATGTAAAGCTGAAATTTCCCATACCCATGTCCCCTACCTCATAAAGGAGCCAATTTAAGAAGACAATGCTAGCAAGAAGACTGAGGCAGAGATTTACACATAGAAATAATTTTAACAGAGTATAAACCCTTGATCCAGCTGAACCTGATGCCAAATTTATATTCATCCCCTTTCTGTAGCATTTCTCCCTGAGCCAATACATTTCCACTGTGTATCCATATGCTAGTTTGAAGTCTTGACTGGTAAATCCTTGTGGGTAAAATTTATATCTTGTACTGATTTGTGCTTCCTGGCATCTAGAATGAGCAGTGTTTGATGAAGACCTGCTGATGCATTAAAACTAATATATAAGACAATTATCTGAATCAAATTTAACCAATTCATTTCCTTGAAATCTCTAAGTGAACACAAATATACTCATGTCATTTACACACATGAACAGCCTCACTTTGGTATTCTCCCTTCAGCAGACCTCGAAGGTGTGCATGCACACTCACACACATACCACTTACACACAGTCACATAAATACACTGTTCTGGAGAGAGAAATTTTTCGAAAGTCAAATTACCCAAAATCAAGTTATTTAGGGAATAGAGTTAGTATTATGTACAAGATAGGAAAGAAAAGTGATATTATTCAGCAGCTCTCTATGTTTGTATTATAATATATTTCCTTCCATTGTTTCTTGAAAAATCCTATAGGGTAGACATTGTTAGCCCCATTTCACAGATGAGGAAGCTGACTGAAGAAGTGAAACCCAAGGCTACATATCTGTTACCTAGAACTGTTACCTACATATCTGTTACTTAGAACCACACCTGACCCCAGGCTCTTTAAGGCATGCTGCCTCCTTGTGGCCTAGAGATGGCTCCTGGAGAAAAACAGAAAGCATAATAATCCATTTCTTGGAACACACCCCAGGTTTACTTGAATCAAGAAAGGGGTACAGCTAAGGTATTGGGCAAACCCAACTTTCAGGAGATTTGTCTGTGTAGAGACGGACGATCACTTGTTTATAAGTGGAAGATAGCATTGGTGACCTTGTAGCTGATTTGCTTTGTGAGGGCCGTGGGAGCATGGATAATGAGGGACACAGAAAAGAAGACAGTTGTCAAGGACAGTGGGAAGACTATAGTCAAAAGGCCAATGGGTGCAGGCAAAGAGGGAGAAGTGGAGGACCAAGATGTATGCTGAAGCCCTAACCAAGTCCCAGGGCTTACATGACCTCTTGACCATGAGCTCATCTGTTCATGGCAATCGTGGACTCAGACTGTCTCAATCCAATGCTTAGCACAAAATAATTTCTGTGTTTCTGACTGAACTATGAAACAGAGAGAGATTTATGAGATAATATTGGAAGAAGCAGTAATCCTCAGAGCACTGCCCCTTAAATTCTCACAAAACTTATAGAAGATGAAGACAGCCAGGCGTGGTGGCACACACCTGTAATCCCAGCACTGAGGAGGCTGAGGCAGGAGGATCATTGCGAGTTCGAGACCAGCATGAGCTACAAAGTGAGCTCAAGTTTAGCCTGAACTACATAGCGAGACCCGTCTCAAAAAAACAAAAAAAAAGATGAAGACAATAGCTACATGTTGCAGGACTATGGAAAACTAAGAGGAACAGGTTATTAGTAGCCAGATGAATTGGGATCTGTCTATGAGGCAGGTAGGGTTAGCCTTTTAGAGAAAAAAAACAAGCTAATGTGTCTGACATTTATCCCAGCTGTGCCTCATGAATACTGTATGTAAGAAAGCAAGTCTGATTCTTCTACTGAGGTTATATCCCTTAGCTCACCCACTCAAAGCAGAGGCAAACAAATCTAGCATTTACCCCTCTAAATCTCTCTGATATTTCTTTGTGCACATTTGTGCATACTTCATTCACGTGTGCCCTTCCTTTATGCTTCATTTCTGTCATGCTTGCATTCCATATTTATGGAGGTAGGTGCTGCCAATGCCAGGAAACATGGCAACAAGTGAGTGTTGTGTGTGTACTTTAGGGCATGGAGGTTGAGAGGAAGCAAGTATGTGTATAGGACATTTTGGAAAGTTAATTCTAGGAGTTAAGAATTATCTGTGGGAAAAACCCAAAGGAACTCAAAATAGTTCACACAAGGAATATTCCAGAGAACCATAGAGAGGAGTATGAGGATGGTACCACATCAGAAGCCCAAAGTTTCCTTGGAAAAGAGGGAATCAGGCATGGAACTGAGAAATCAACTTGGTCCAAGCTGTAGCTCTAGAAGAGGAAATCAAACACTGTGGAAAATGGGACCAAGAGCCACCTACCCTCAAACACTGTGTGATCACATCTTGCTTGTTTGATGTGGAGCAAAGAGAAAGATAACATTAGATTTACAACAAAGTAAAGAATAGGGGAAAAGAGACAGAAAATTCTTTGCAAAGAATTCAAAGGGAGGCAAAGCCTAAGAAGCAGACCTTAAGCATATATCAGTCACTGGTATGTGGTACATACTGCATGTTAGAAGCCAAGACTGTGGCCTCCTAGCTGAAACACTCAACACAGTGAACATCACAAATCATTCCACCCTTTAATAAAGCCAGGAAATCTGGGTAATGTGTGGCACATGGTCCAACTAGTGAATTTATAAACATAAGCCCCTTGCTCTGTTCCCTTTACCATGGTATGAGTTCCATGATCAGAGGCATGTTAATGTGACTTACCAGGGTGATGAGTAAGACAATTTACAAATCCATGTATAGGAGTGCAGTCAGAAGTTCTGTGGGCAAGTCATGATCTGGAATAAGCATCTTGTTGGACAGAAATGATTCAATATAATCAATCCAGACATAGGGGCTGGCTGGCCCTTCAAGGATAAGTGTTACAATAAAGCCTGAAATTGACTACTGGGACATCACTACAGGTCCCTGGACATTAAGGGAATAATAAAGGAAATGTTATAAACTCTATGCCCTTAAATTGAATGAAATGGACCCATTTTACCAATTTTTGGAGGGATGTATAATTTGCTGAAAATCACCCAAGAGGAAATAGTTGATCTGAACAGGCCTACAACAAGTAAAAAATCGAGCCAGGTGTGTTTGTGTACACCTATAATCTCAACACTTGGGAGGCTGAGATAGAACAAATGCCACAAGTTTGAGGCTAGGTTAGGGTACATAGTAAGCTCAAGACTGAACTATGTAGTGAGATCCTGTCTCAAAACAAAACAAAACACACACAAAACAAGTAAGAAATTGAAACAATAATTAATGATCTTTCAAAACAGGAAGCATCAGCCTAAGTAGGTTTATTGGTGAATTCTACCAATAACTTAAGGGGAAAAAATATACCAATCCCCTAACATCTCTTGCAGAAGATAGAAGAAGAGGGAATACTTCCTTATTTAACCTATGAGACCAGTAGCAACCTAATGATAAAACCAGACAAAGACGTTAAAAGAAAATATAATAACGACGGACAAAAATTTTGCCAGAGCAGCTGAGCTAGTGATGGTTCACATGTGGGTTGTCCTGAGGGCATGGAGGATGCCAGGCAAACAGGTATTCCAGCCAAGAGCACCAGTATGAGAGGCAAGCTAGTAAAGCAAATGGGGCCCTTCCCCTCCTCCCCACTTCCCATGTTGGAGCTGAGCTGCACCTTGGACAACTTCAGGAACTCCAGTGAGCCAGCCCCACCTCTGCCCCGCCAGCTTGGAAGCCAAGGGGAGCCCCAGACAACCTCAAGGGCCTTGGGTGCTCCTCCATGCCCCCATCCCACACCCTCAGGGGAGCTAAACTGAAACTCAGACAGCTTCAAGGGCCTCAGTGGCTGCACACTTATCCCCCCCACTGGTGTGAGAACTGGGTGGGGTAGTGGCAGTGTATGGAGACACAGTGACCACAACCCACCCACTACTATACCCCAGTGAAAACATGGCTGAAACCTGGACAGCTTTGGGAACTCCTGAGTGGGAGGCAAGCTGAGCCACAGACAGCTGTGGGAGCATTGGGGACTGCACCACACCCACACACACACACCATCAAGGGAGTCACACTGAGCACTGGGGACTTTGGGTCCTTGCCCCGCTACTATGATATCATCCTGGGAGTGAGGCTGAGCTCCAGGGAACCTCTGCATCTCTGAACATGACAAAATGAAGGAGCAAAATGCAATCTCAGACCTCTACCCTACCCAGAACATGTCCAGGAGACATCAATACAGAAGAGCCTGGAAGTCATACACCTGAAATTTCTGAAATAATAGCAAATGAAGTAAAGAAACAACTCCACGAGGTCATAGAAGACATCAGATCAGAAATAATCTTTCAAGTAATAAAAGTAATGACAATAATAATGAAAGAATTGCTCAGCACATCCAAAGATGACATTGATAAGAAAATAAAGGAGCATAGAAAACTCATGGACACCTTGAGTGAACAATATAGAAAAGAACTAGAATGTATGAAACAGATACAAACAGATATCCAGGAAATTAAAACTTCCATTGAAAGCTGGCAAAACTGCTTGAACAAAGATGAAGATAGACTTCAGACCTTGAAGTCAGCATTGCTGTGAATGACCATGAAAGGAAGGATCTCTTAAAAATAACAAGAAACCAAGAAATAACAATTCAACAGCTGCAAGATAAGGCAAAGAAAAACAATGTAAGATTAATAGGCATCAGTGAAACAGCAGGTGTCAGCACAAATGACATAAAGACTATTTGCAGAAGTAATAGCAGAAAATTTCAAAAGCATGGAAAAAGAATTGGCCATCCAAGTAAGTGAGGCATATAGAACTCCAATTAACCAAAAACAAGATAAATCTACACCCAGACATACAGTGATTAAGATCCCAGAAACTGAACAAAAATTCAGAATATTAAAAGCTGTTAGAGAAAAGAAACAGATCACCTATAAAGGAAAGCCCATCAGAAACACAGCAGATTTCTCAACACAAACCATCAAGTCAAGAAGATCTTGGAGGGAAATATTTCAGGCCCTGAAAGAAAACAACTTCCAACCCAGGTTGATGTACCTTGCAAAACTACCCTTCAAAATTAATGGAGAAGTAAAATATTTTCACAATAAAGAACAACTGAAGAACTTCTTGAGCACCAAACCAACCCTACAAAGAGCACTAAAAGAAATTCTAGAAAGAGATAAAAAAGACCACAACTTTAAGAACAGCAACAGAAAGGAAACACCAAGCAGAGCAAGAAATTAAACAGAGGGAATCAACAGCAGGAAAACAACATGACAAAGACAAGCCAATACATATCAGTTATAACCATCAGTGTAAACAGACTCAATGCACCAACCAAAAGAAGTAGACTGGCAGATTGGATCAAGAAACAAAATCCAACTACATGCTGTATACAAGAAACATATTTAACTCAAAAGGAAATTCATAGACTGAAAATCAAAGGATGGAAAACAATACTCCATGCAACAGGTACCCAGAAAAAAAGCGGATGTAGCTATTCTGTTTGCAGACAATGGAAACTTCAATCCAAGAACAATTAAAAAAGATAAAGGAGGTCACTACATACTTCTGAGGGGAAAACTTCAAGAGGAAGAGATAACAATCATAAATATCTATGCACCAAACACAGGATCACCCAAGTATATAAGACAAATTTTAACAGACATAAAAAATGCAATAAGCAGAAACACAATCATAACAGGGGACTTCAGTACCCCATTGTCACAAAGAGATAGATCAACTAGACAAAAAATTAGCAAAGAAATAACAAAACTAAACCAAACATGTGAACAAATGGACTTAGTAGACCTGTACAGAGTGTTCCACCCAACAGCATCAGAATTCACATTCTTCTTAGCTACACACGGGACATTCTCTAAAATAGACCATATGCTAGCACATAGAACATGCTTAAGACAATGCAAAGGAGTTGAAATTATCTCATGCATACTATCAGACCATAGTGCAATGAAATTGAAAATTAATGACGAAGGGAATTGCAGGAACTCCATAAACACATGGAAATTAAACAGCACCCTCCTGAACAATCAATGGGTCACAGATAAAACCAAAGAAGAAATTAAACACTATGTGCAATTAAACAAAAATATAGATACATCTCACAAGAACCTGTGGGATGCAATGAAAGCAGTCCTCAGAAGGAAATTTATAGCAGTGAATTTCTAGCTCAGAAAAACAGAAGAAGCACAAATAAACAATCTTATGCTGCACCTCAAGCTTCTAGAAAAAGAAGAACAAATCAAACCAAAAGCACAGAGAAGGCATGAAATTATAAAGCTCAGGGCAGAAATTCATGCAATGGGGACAAAAAAAAAATACAAAGAATTAATGAATCAAACTGTTGGTTCTTTGAAAAAATAAATAAAACTGATAAACCACTAGCCAACCTTATTTAAAAAAGGAAAGAAAAAACTGAAATACATGCAATAAAGAATGAAAGAGATGAAATCACTACAGATCCTGTAGAAATTCAGAATATCATCAGTACCTATTTTGAAAGTCTTTACTCTCACAGGATGGAAAACACAGATGAAATGGACAGATTTCTAGATACATATGAATTACCAAAGCTGAATGCAGAAGATATAACCCTGTATCAGTAGACAAAATTGAAAATGTAATTTAAAAAAATTACTAATGAAGAAAAGTCCAGGTCTTGATGGATTTACAGCTGAATTCTACAAGAAATTTAGAGAAGGCCAGGCGTGGTGGCCCATGTCTGTAATCCCAGCATTCAGGAGGCTGAGGCAGGTGGATCATTGCGAGTTTGAGACCAGCCTGGGCTACAAAGTGAGCTCAAGGCCAGCCTGAACTGCATAGCAAGAGCCTGTCTCGAAAAGACAAAAAAACAAATAAATAAATAAATTTAGAGAAGATTTAATGCCAATGCTTCTCAAACTCTTTAATGAAAATGAAAGGGAAGGAATTCTTCCCAACTCATTCCTGGAGGCAAGTATTATCCTGACACCAAAACCAGAAAGGAGAACTACAGGCCAATCTCCCTAATGAACATAGATGCAAAAATTCTCAATGAAATAGTAGCAAACAGAATGCAACAAATCATCAAGAAGATTATACACCATGATCAAGAAGATTATACACCATGACCACCCCAGGAATGCAGGGATGGTTCAATATACACAAATCAATTAATGTAATACACCATATCATTAGAGCCAAAGACAAAAATCACATGATCACCTCCAGTGATGCAGAAAAAGCTTTTGATAAAATCCAACACTTTGGATTTTACCTCAATATGATCAAAGGCACCTATGACAAACCAATGGCTAATGTCATTCTAAATTGTCAAAAACTGAAAGCTTTCACTTTAAAATCAGGAACAAGACAAGGATGTCCACTGTCACCACTCCTTATCAATATAGTTCTGGAAATATTAGCCAGAGCAATGAAACAAGAGAGAAAAATAAGAGGAATAAGGATAGGAAAAGAATTGAAATTATCATTATTCACAGATGACATGATACTTTACATAGAAGACCCCAAAAGTTCCACCAAAAGGTTTATAGATTTAATAACCAAATTCAGTAGCATAGCTGGATACAAAGTCAACACTCAAAAATCAATAGCATTCCTGTACACAAACAACAAACAGACTGAGAGAGAAATTAGGGAAACCACACCTTTCATAATAGCATCTAAAAATGAAATATTTAGAAATCAATCTAACAAGAGAAGTAAAAGATCTATACAGCAAAAATTACAGTACTCTGAAAAAACAGATCAAAGAGGATTTCAGAAAATGGAAAGATATTCCTTGCTCATGGATAGGAACAGCCAACATTGTGAAAATGGCCATACTCCCAAAATTGTTGTGCAGATTCAATGCAATCTCAATTAAAATACCATTAGTATACCTCACAGAACTAGAGAAAACATTCCTAAGATTCATCTGGAACCAGAAGAGGCCTAGAACAGCAAAAGCAATTCTGAGAAACAAAGGAAAGGCAGGAGGCATCACAATTCCTGTCTTGAAATTATACTACAAAACTACTGTGATAAAATCAGCATGGTACTGGCAAAAAAAACCAGACCTGAAGATCAATGGAACAGATCAGAAGATGCAGACACACTCAGCCACCTTATTTTTGACAAAAGGGCCAAACATGTTTACCGGAAGAAAGATAGCCTCTTTAATAAATGGTGCTGGAAAAACTGGCTTTCCACATTCCTAAATTAAAACTAGACCCATGTCTATCACCATGCACTAAATTAAAATCAAAATGGATCAAAGATCTAAATATTAAAACAGAAACACTAAATCCACTGGAAGAGAAAGTAGGTAAACTCTCAAAGACATATGGGTAGGCAGAGAGTTCACGAACAAAAACCAAACTGCAAGAGAAATACTTCAAAGAATCAACAGCTTGGATCTCATCTTATTGAAAAGTTTCTGCACATCAAAAGAAATTGCCAACAGAGTAAAAAGAAAACACATGAATTGGGAAAAAATTTTAGCCAACTGCCCCTCAGACAAAGGACTTTCACCTAGAACATATAAAGAATTTAAAAAAATCAGTCCCCCAAAATTCAAAGACCCAATCCAAAATTGAGCATCTGAGATGAACACACACCACGCACCCTGCGCCGAGTGAGCGAGAGTTCCAGGAGCTGCTGGCCCCGCGGTTCGAGTCAATGCTTTGCTCACACTGGCATGGTTCCCAGGTGAAACTCACAGACAGAGCCAGGTATTTCCCATCTACTTCCTGAAGGCAAAGCGGGTGACCCAGGACCCCGCCACTATTACAGACTGAGTCTCTGCCCTCTTTGCACCTGCAGCAGAGATGAGGTCCTCACTCAGAAGCCCCAGGGACTTCTCTGGTTGGGGGCAGGGCATATAGCCTCCCCCAGCACCCGCACACACTGAGTCCAGTGAGCGAGTGCTCCAGGAGCTGCTGGTCTCCTGGTTCAAGTCCACGCTTTACTTTCACCCAGACCCCCTAGCGGGTCGAAGGCACGGGCAGTCTGTGACTGCTACCCATCTGGCCTGCATGTGGCTCCTGTATGTGTCCTGAACTGACTGGAGACACAGAATCAGGTGGT
>NW_004955424.1:1291578-1318172 GCF_000276665.1 Chinchilla lanigera
ATGCTTGGCTCTTCTTGACAAGAAGAAGATCTTTGACAAGGCAGATCTTTGGCTTTTCTGAGACAAACCTCATATAAAATATTCCCCCCTATTATTCAAAGCAGCATAATTATATTTGTCAGATTACTATTCCAGTTTGGGAGCATATAAAACAAACAAACAAAAAACCCAGTTAATCCACCTTTAGCACACAGTCAGTCCTTCATTCAACAAACTGAGCACCTAATAGGTGCAGGTACTGGGGCTTCAATAGCCCGGTGTAAAACACACATTGTGTCCGCCCAGGGTGCTCATCAGTGTCACAAATGCATGATCATAGTGGGGCCTGCACCATGGACACTCAGAGGACAGACAGAAACACTGCCAGGGTTGGGGGTAGAAAGAGGTTTTCAGGAAGAGAAAAGAGCCCATCCTGGAAAGGGAGACAAGGTGAGTGGATGCGATGTGTGAGCCATCCAATGGGTGACATCGTTCTCCACCAACCAGGGGTCGGGGAGATCTGGCTCCTGGTTAACCAGAAGGTAGAACAACCATGGTCAAGCTGTAGCAGAGGCTGTTGGTGGTTTAGGCCTGCAGCTCCCAGCCCCACTGGCTATGGATGCCTGGAACTCAGCTTTGGAGCTCAGTCAGGAAGGGAGACTAGGGACAGAGAGAAGGGTCAGACCACGCTCCTCACCTGTCGCTCAGGAATGCTCCCTGCCCGGGGGTGTTCCTAGTGTCAGAATGTTGTAGAGTGGACTGCGCCATACTGCAGAATGATCCGGAGTGTGGTCCCGAGCTAGCACAGAAGACATAAAGACAGGTAGAAGGGAGACAAGAAAGCTGTAATTTTGAAATTGTACTTTCAAGAAAACTACAGCTTTAGGACACAAACTTACCCAAGGTTTTTTGTTGTTGTTGTTGTTTTTGTTTTCGTTTTTTACTTTGCCAGTTTTCCCTTCTGGGCTTCTCACTCCTAAATTCCTAGGAGTCTTAAGGTACATTGTCTGTAGATTGGGCCCATGCTGTTCTCCTGTAAACTGGCCCCATTTTTAAAATACATTTATGCATGCATGAATGTAGAAATTCTCAAATTCCATAGACTTCCGGCCCTAAGGAAATAGCACTGTTCATTGGGTACCTGCTGTAGTTTGGGGTTTTGCAAGGGGAACAATACAATACAGGACACATGTTTATAAGATTACTTTATAACAGTCACCCAAAGAATCATATACAGAGAGACTGCAGGAAATCCGTCCACACACTAAAGATCAAAGAATCCAGCTGAGGGCCTGGATCCCATGATAATGTTCTGCATGAGTCCTGCTGAAGACCTAGAGCCCATAACAATGCCTCCCATGAGTCCAACCGGAGGCCTAGAGCCCATGACAATGTCTCACACGGGCCTGTTTCACGGATCTGTGCTGGGAAGGCCCAAAGGTCAGTGGTGGAAGCTAGAAAGTCTGTGCCAGCGGGACGAAGGATCTGTGCTAGCAGGCTGAGGGATCTATACAAAAGCCAGAAAGCAACACTTAAAGTAAGAACCAGAGCTCCCCGAAAAGGACCACAGCCATCCTCAGTGACAGTAAGGTCCTAGGCTCCTTTGGTGATGAGAACAGCCAAGCTCCTATCAGGAAAGCCAGGGCGACAAGCTTCTCCAGGAGACTGAGCAGTGCACCATCTTCCCCTCCGGAGCCAGGAAGCGATGCTCAAAGTGAGGACCAGAGCCCCCCCAAAGTGAACTGTAACCATTCCCAGCAATACCAACATCCCAAGCTCCTTCAACAATGAGAACAGCTGAGTTCATCAGGATAAGCCAGCATGACAAGGTCCTCCAAGAGAACCAGCAGCTCCAACACCTCCCAGCAGCTTCGTTCTTTTCCTCCAGTTCTCCTTTTTATTTTGTTGGCAACAATCCTCAGGTGGGCCTCCCACACCCAGACCACACCGGTTCAGTTCAGCTGGGTGTTAGAGGCTGACCACCTGTTGGCAATCTACCACAGTGCCCTTATCTCTAAACTTCAAGCAGGAGCAGATGGTTTGCATTCCAACCTGCCCTACTCATGGGTAACTTGACAGACTCTAGGGGGACACATCCTAGATCATCCATCTTGAGGACATTCCAAGACCACATAAACACCCCTGGCTATAGACTACAGTATGTCTCACTCTCGTCCACACTCCTTTCTGAACTTGTGTTTATTTAATTCTACCTATTACATCTGTCTATGCCTCGCACTGACACATCCTGAAATGCCTTTCTGTGCCCAATCATGAAATTTCTCCGTAAGGAGAGGGTGAGTTGTGGTTCCCCTATCCTGATCAGGGGACCTCCTCAGGCCCCATCAGGTCCTATCTGCCTGCTCAGATGCCCTGCTATCACCTTCCCCCCCTCAGTTCCACAATCTCTCCTGGTCCCATCCCCCGCCACTTGAACTTTGGTGGCAAAAGCACAGCTCATTGACATGGCCTCAGAATCACTTGGCAGGGCTGAATAGAACGCACATTTCAGGCCCTACCCTTCAGGATTATCTTTGAATTTCCATGGGTCCTGGACATGCCTACTTTTTGTAGACCCCTTAAAAATTATTTTTACCACTGCATTGCTGTGCAAGAACACAATGTAGATTAGATTATGTTCATTTTCCCCCTTCTCATTACAAAAAATTAAAACCTGTTCATAGACCCCTAAAATAGAGCTGTACCTCTGTGCCTGGTGTGAAGGTCAGTCCTGGCTACCCATGGACAGCTGGACCAGGAGGAGCTGGGGGATTTGCACTGAACAAATTGCAAATTGCTGATCGCACCTAGAGGAAGAAAGAGAGCTGTGCGTTCTGGAATCATCCCAGATATTAAGAAGCGAGTGCAGGTCCCAGGAGACACAGTGGCTGACCTCAGTCTTGCTCTCCCTGAGTCATGGGGTGTGCTGTTGGGAGGAGAGCTGCCAAGAAGGGGAGGTAGAGGCAGAACAAAAGGTGGGAAGGAACTAGACACACACTGGCGATTTCAGAACGTGGACAGGAACGGGACTCTAAGCATTGTTGGGACGCCGGGCGTGGTAGTGCATGCCTGTAATCCCAGCACTCGGGAGGCTGAGGCAGGAGGATCATTGTGAGTTCAAGACCAGCCTGGGCTACAAAGTGAGCTCAAGGCCAGTCTGAACTGCATAGTGAGACCCTGTCTCAAAAAAACAAAACAAAACAGAAAAAAAAACATTGCTGGGGATGTAGGGCTATCAAGGACATCTTTCAGAGACTCATGAAGGCTTTGGATTTATACCTCAAAACATATACTGTGCACCCCTTACCCAACATTTACACAAAATTTGGGGTGAATGCCTCCCAGGTTAATATCCTCAGGTCCAGAGGGCTTCCTGTCCTCTAGAAAAGAGAAGCAGTACCCCATTACTGTGTCCCTCAGGCCTTCTAAACTCCTGGCTCCTGGAATCCTCAATGAGGCTGCAGTACATAGCTGTTTTGAGGGTTTGACAGAGGTTGTTGGTGCCTGCCGGGACCTGACCACTATGGGCAGCCCTGTCTCCATGGAGAAATGCATTCCTGCCTCCACAACAGGCTTCTGAAGGACGCTGGCAGCACAGCCAAATGTGTCATTGTGGCTGGTCATCCTGATGGTAATCCACATTAATGAGCACAACTGTAAGCGCAGACAAAGCAGCCTTTTCTTATGGCCCTGGCTCTGGATTGAGGTGCTTCCTCCTCAGAATGCAAGTGTCCCACAGGCCTGGCCCCTGGCCCTGGCCCTGGCCAGCCAGGACTCACTACAACAGCGGGCTCCAGATGGATTACATTATGGGAGTCATTCACCAGCTTCCACTGGTGGAATGTGCTTCTGTGTCAGGCTTTAATGAATTCTGAATCAAAATAACTAGGACAAAAATACAAAAAAAAAAAAAAAGAAAGAAAGAAAAAGTCTCTCCAGTCTACCAATCAGAGAAAACAAACTAAAAATTAAGCTAGGGGCAGGGATTTAGCTCAGTGGAACAGGGTCTGCTTGGCAAGCATGAGGTCCTGAGTTTGATTCCTGGTACCCTAAATAAATAAATAAATGAGTAAAAATAAGAATTAAGCTAATCATCAAGGCCAAAATTTCAAGTTTCATACACACAGCTTAGAGTATTATTGTTGATCTTAACTAAATCAATTAAAATATAAAAACAAATGAATAGGTAAAATAATAGTACCTGTCTATTGAATGAAAAATATAAATAACCAGTATAAATATAAACAAATGTATATATAAATATTAGGTAGTCACATATAGTATTTCTATTACATAAAATATTTATATATATTTATTGATATTTTATGTAATATATATGTGCATATAGATATACAGTAAAACCTAGGATTATGAGTAACTTGTTCTGTGAGTGTTCCACAAGATGAGCAAACATTTCTGATAGACTTTAACTTTATAAAGGAGCAATGTCTTGCCATACAAGCAGTGTGTAATGTCAGATGTCACATGATCACAACTGAGCCACTGGCCGCTCCCCCCAATCGCAATGGGTGACTGCCTTCCCACAGCAAGAGGCTATGGAAGAGATAACCTACGGGGAGGAGAAAAAGGTAGAGGAATCCTTTACTTCAGATGAGATTAGGTAAATGTGTAAAATGTGGTAAACAATGGAAATTTTTGTGGAAGAGCACCACCTGAATAAGGCTGTAACCGTGAGTGATGAATCTGTTTAACAATAATGCAAAGTCACATTTTCACAAAATCCTCAAAAGGAGGTAAAATCGTGTCGTTGGATAGGTTCTGTTCGTGATAGTAAAAGTTGTCCTCCACAATAACCTGGCTCTCTCTCATCTCCCTCACACCAGCCACAAAGGTTTTTAGGAGTAAGCGTAGGTTAATTTGTTTATTCTTTGTATTTTGTACTTTATTTTTTTGTATTACATTGCAGTGCTGTAATCATTTCATATGAGTATTTTGGGGGTGTGGAATGAATCATCTGAGCTCATTGGCTCATAGATCTATGGTGACAGGAGCTCCATATAGACTTGCTGAATGAATGAATGAATGATGAATACAGATGACAAGCTCCCAGGTCATGCCTGCTTTGCTACGCTGGATTTCTCCACCCAAATCAACCTGTTTTGCTCTTTCTCTCTCTGACTCTTATTATTTCCATTATTTCAAATGGGGAAATTTGCTACGATACACAAGTGCTCTGGATCACAAGCATGTTTCTGGAATGAATTGTGCTCACAAGCCAGGGTTGTAATATTTATATAGATAGATAGAGCCTTGATATATTTATTCTTTTTGTTTGTTTGTTTCTGTTTTTTGTGGCTGTGGCAGGGAAACAATCAATATTTAGGAGCTTCCTTTGTGTTCACTGTGGTGCTATCTGTCTTATGCCTGGTATACCCTGGTGTTGCCTCACTAAATTTTATTTTACCTCATAAAGAACTTTGTGGGAGATCACTATTTGGGGGCCCAAAAGTTACAGTTTCATTGTTATTATTAATTCTTCTGGGATGGACTCTTTTTCCTGGAACAACCTAAATTTCATGTTTCTCAAAGGCAGGGCCATGAACCAGGTTTCCTCTGGACTGGGAATTTTTGGCTTGTAAAAACAGCACAGCTTTCACATTGGGAGGGAGAATGACTTGTTTTTCCGGACTTCTCAGCCAGGTCGACTGGAACAATGTCACTGCAGGGAAGCGCGGACTTCCTTCACGTTTCTCAGTGGGACATTACCCATGAAATCTAATCAACCCGCTCCAGACCCTCACCCAGAGACTCCTGGGCCTTTGGGACAGGCGGAGAGACAATGAGTTCTGCTCAGTGCTGGTCCAGCCCAGCATTGTAGACAAATAAATACAGTCCTTAGGTGGTTACCATCGAGACTGCAGATGCTCTTGAAGGATGTCAGGAAGCTAAAAAGAGGTTGGGGCAGAAGCTGGGGTTGAGGAACAGAATACCAGTCAGCCTCTTTTGAGGCCTTGATATGTGGGGGAGGTCTTCTCAAGGGGACAGGAGTTCCTCTTCTGCTGAGGCTGCCAACCTCAGGGAAGGTGAGTCTGGGGCTGCCAGACCCATACCTTCCATCCTTTATGTGGCCACCACTCCCCTGCAGATGTAAATATCAGACAGCCAGAGAGAGGAAGAGAAAAACAGGTTGATTTGGGTGGGGAAATGCAGTGTAGTGAAGCAGGCACGACCTGGGAGCTTGTCATCTGTATCCACTCATGCATGCATTCATTCATTCATTCAGCAAGTCTATATGGAGCTCCTGTCACCATAGAACCACGAGCCAATGAGCCAGAAACCATAGATGAATCAGCCAGGCCCCTAGGATTTTTCCAGTTTACTGGGGTTGAAAGATGTGTAACTAAACACAAACCTTCCAACTCCACCTGTTGTGTGAACAAAACTCCTGGAGAAACAAAGCAGGGAGTTGGTTAGGTTGGGTCTAGATAGGGTTTTGAGAAATGTTGAAGAGGTCAGGGAGATGAGAGAAGGACCTTTCTGACTCTGACCACAGCCAGGGTAAGTGCTAGGTGGACACTGTTGTGCTGTATGACAGGCAGCAAGCCAGTGGTGGAAGAAGTAGTATTAAAGGGTACGTGCTGTAGATTCCAGCCCTACTCTCCCCTTACTTATTCTGTGAGTATCTATTGAGTGCTCGCTCTGTGCAGGCGCTCTTTGGGAATGAAGGACTCTGCAATGAACAAATAAGAGAAAAACGGCAAAAATCTCTGTCCTTGTACACTTACGTTCTAGTAGGGGGACAGAAAGTAAATAAGATAAATGAATAAAGTACATTCTCTTCTCCTTACTCCCAGTAAGGAGAAATCACTACAAACACTGAATTAACAAATCTTGAACCTTTGATCCTGGGGGAAATACAGAGTTGTGTTCCTGTGAGCCTCTGATCATTACATTTTGCTCAGCAGTCAGTACAGGACCTTGCTTTACGTGTGAATCTGTACGGCACCTTGTTCAACATGTATCTCTGATTCATTAACATTGAATTTGCCGCATGTCCGAATGAAGCTCACCTCACACACGATTTCTCCATAAGGCAAATCATGATCTTTTTTCACTTAGAAATATTTGTATCGTGGCACTTGGGCACTAGGCTCAGGGCTGTTTTCAATAACAAAGTCACCAACATAAAACTCAAACACACAGCAAAAGAAAAGGGGAAAGAGGAAGCATAAAATAGACTGCAGAAAGAACACCTAATGGCAGTACAGGAAGTGAAGAAAAAAGGTAGAACTTTACTTTGTTCAATGTCAGCTGCTAATGTGTGCATTGGGTGACTCAAAATTTTCACTGCTCTGCACATGTCTGGGTCCTGTCAGGCCGAACCTGAGACTGGAGACCCCAAAAATAGGAACAAGGGAGTTCTCTTATGGGAACCCATACCATCCAGAGATGGATGCAGTTGGGGTTCTGGAGAAAGAAGCATTAACTACCAAAGGTGATAGATCAAAACATTAATTAGGCAAACTTAGCAGAGTGCTGCAGTGTGTCGAGGACAGGGAAGGCAGAGAGAGAAAGCACGTTTTATCTGGGTATGTCTGCAGCCGGAGGCCCAGAGCATGGCGTGTATATGTGCATTGTAAGGAATTTGGCCAGGGCCCAGGGATGGTTCTTCCAGTGTTTTGGGCAACAGCCTGAGCACCTGTACCCACGCCTGGGAATGGTCAAGGCTCCCGCTTGGGCTCAAGTCTGCAGCCATCAGGGTACTCTGTGTTCTTAGGATAAGAGAAAAAGTTGGAAGGAGGTTCTGGGGGACTCTACAGTTTGTAAATGACTAAAAAGTTCTGCATGTGTGGCTTTTTGGGTTACAAATACATATTAGCAAGTAGCAAATTCTCAAATACAAAACCTGTGAACAATGACAATTGACTATATATAGCATATTACTGGTGCTAAGTTAAGAAGGACGATGAAGCTTCCTTGAGAGGCTGTCTGAGCCCTTGTGTGGTCTGGGGGTCCGTGCTGGGGGTATCCAGTTCCGCTCCCAGAGAATCAGCGCCAAGGCTTGCTACGCCATCATTGGCTGTTGGTGAATACCCCTTTGCCTCCGGGGATCCCCATCAGCCAGAAAGCCTTTGATGGGAACAGCAGGCCCTTTACACACCTTTCTATCCACATCTGTTATCTTGTTTTCCTTTCTAATCCAGGAATAAAGAAGCATCTCATGGGGAGAGCGCTAATTGTATTAAGCACTTTGCAGAGCCGTCTCCCTGAGCATCACAACAACCTTACAAAGAAAGTCAGGGGTAATTTTTTCTTTACAAGTGGAAAACAAAAACCCTGAAGCTCAGAGAGGCTTTAACTTGCCACAATGATTCTGGAACATTGGGCTGATGTTTTTGAAGCCTAGGCTGGAAGGTGCTGCGGGACAGCTTCCCACCTCAGATTGGTTGCTGTCCTGTTGGGTTAAGCAATATTGTACCCATGGTTTTCGTGTGACCTAAGGAATTCAGTCCTTTTCTGATTCCACTCAGACTTATTCATTCATTCATTCAACAGATATTTTTTAGCACCTTCTAAGTTCCAGTGACCATTGTAGCTTCTGAGTCTACAGTAGTGAACAAAATGAAAATATATCCTTGCTTTATGGAGCTTACATTTTAGTGACAAGTGACAAACAAATAGGACTGTTAATTAAAAATGATGGCACACTGCAGCATCTGCCTCTTTGGGTCACCGGGTCTAGAGGAGAGAATATGGATGAGTGTCCTGGGTCCACACACTGCCCCTCGCTGGCTAAGTGACCATGGTCTCCATCATCACATCTATGATCCTAAATGTGTACAGGCCAAGGAAGTTAGGGACAGGTGTGACCAACATGTTCACAATTCCCTTTTAAGTGTTATGAAATATTTCAGGCATACAAAAAATAGAGGAAAAGATAATGGGTACTTCTGCCCCTACCCACCAGCTTTAAGATATGCAACTGCAAAGTTAGAGTAGATTGGTAATGTGTCAGCTTGGCTGGGCTGAACTACATTCCCCAGAGCTCCCTTCCCTGTATTTCTGCCTAACAGGGGGCACAAGGAATTTTTTCTAAGATTTGGAGAACAAATCTGATGCAACAGCCATATTAATTTGACACATGGAAGGTCAGGGCAGGTGTTTTACTACATGTTCGTGCTTCTCCGCTCGCTTTGTTGGCAGAGAAGCATCCAGGCCTGCAGCTGCTCCACCTTGCCCTGCTTTTGCCTTCAGTTGTTATGACTGCTGAGCTAGGTGTGTCTAACTCTGTGACAAAGGGCACCGGCTTCTCTTGTGGGACATTCACTGTTAATGTCAGAGGTGGTGAGTGGTTGACACAGCTTCCCATCCATCTGTGGGGGTTTCATTTCATGCTTGTGAGATCCACCATGTCCTCATGCATCCCCACTTCACATCTTCCCTTCCTGCCTGCCTGCCCTGAGGACTTCAAGCTCTAGCATCAAAGAAGACAATAGCATTCCAGAAATTGTTTAACTAACTGTCATAATTATATAAAGAAATACAGAGATGGATGGATGGATGGATGGATGGATAATCTTCTAGTAGTCTTGCGTCTCTGGCTGGTAGACCCTGTATTAGCCAGCTTTCCCGTTATTGGGACCAAATTCCTAACACACACAAGTTAAAAGAGGAAATGGTTTACCTGGCTCATGACTTCAGCGAAGTCAGTCCACAATCACCTGCTCCAAAACAATGACATTGTGGTGGTAGAAGGGAGCGATGGAGCAAAGCTGCTCACTTCATGGAAGCTGGGAAGTAAGGCAGGGAAATAGTGCCACAGAGGAAAGAGCCAGGGACCAAGTATGTTACCTAAGGTTACACCTCCATGATCCACCCAGACACACCCTGAAGTGTGCTTTACTAATCCCCTGGACAGCTCCCAAGACAACCAAGTTGGTAATCCAGTTTAACTGTCACATAGCCTCTGTGCTTTTGTCTGATTACATCTGCCTCTATTAACTCTCCTCTATTAACTTTCTATACATTTGTATATCTTGTGTTATATCTGCCCAGAGGTAAAGGATTAAAATTTAGCACTTCTCATTTGTCTTTACTGTACATATGTATATTCATAAAGTATATACAGTGTTGATTGGTGAAATCTCATTATTAACCTTAATGCATAATAAACAGTAATCTGAGCTTCCTATTGCCTCAATTATTGATTCTCAGAAACTTCTAGTCTCACAAAGTGTTATTTTTTTATTTTTAAGTTTCTTCAGAGGAGCTCCACTCTTCGCCTTTGGCTTGGTCATCTCCTGGCTTCTGGTGCAGACTGTTTGGCTTCCACCTGGGAATCTTCAGCCTTCTGGTGTAGACTCTTTGGCCTTTGTATAGATTCTTCAGCATTCTGTTGCAGACTTATCAGCCTGCTCATATGAACTTGCATGGACACTGCAGTGAACTCCAGACCATGGGCTGGACACTTCAATCTCCAGCGTGCAGACACCCTCTGCACACTTCCTCATCCAACTCTATGGCTGACCACTGTGAGCCAAACTTGTAATTTTTATATGTTTGTATATCTTGTGTTATATCTGTTTCTCTAGTAAATCCTAACTGGTACAGATTTTGGTACCGGGAGTGGCTCTAGAGAAACAGAATTATAGTGATGGCATTCTTTAATGGCGTTAGGGGTTCCTGGAGTTGGCTCTGCAGTTTGATGAGACCTAAAGACACCGTGGCCTCTTCTTCCACTTCTGTGGGGTATACTGATAATCCTTGGCATGAGTTGTTTGACCTAATACGCCATGTAGATCCATTTGATTATCCTAATTCATCCTTGTAAGATGTCAGGAATTTAGCCACTCTGTACATGAGAATTTTGAATGTCTTTGGCAGAGTAGGAAACATAATGATGCTGGCCTGTTGGTCTTAGCATCCTGGACAAACTAGTGAAGGAAAACAATGAGCTCAAAACATCCTCAGGAAGTTTAAAGTCTTCTGGCTGTGAGGATAAATTAATAAAGGAAAATAAGGAGCTCAAAGATTCAAATTCCCAGCTCCAGACACAGATAAGAAATTTTAAAATTTCCAAGTGTGTCCTGAAAGAAAATCCCCTCTCTTTTAACTGAAAAGCTGAGATTACAAAAACCCAAACACAGTCTCTCATAATTCGATTGGCTGAACTGCAACGTAAGTTTAATACTCAGCCTCAAAGGGTATCTGAAGCAAAAATGAGGGCATTGATCAGAAAGGAATGAGATCCCATAAACTGGGACAGAGATGTGTGGGAGGATCCTGAGGAAGCTGAGGATGTTGAGCTCCTAGATGCTGATGAGATTATTTTGCCAGAGGAAGAGATTTCCCCACCCACTGTGACAGAGGCATTGCCGCCTCCACTCCCTGAGCTGTTGGCATTTCCTAGTATGCCTGGAGAAGTTAATCCTGTGTTGACCGAGCAGGATGATGCTGAAACTTCTCAGGACCCACCCTCACCACCCATTTTTGCCTCTAGGCCAATAACCAGGCTCAAATCACATAAGGTTTCTAAGGATGAGGTACATAGTGTGACCCATGAGGAGGTCCGCTATTCTCCCAAAGAACTCCTTGAGTTTTCTAACTCTTATAAACAGAAGCCTAATGAGCAAATGTGGGAATGGATTTTATGAGTGTGGGATAACAGAGGCAAAAACATACACCTGGATCAGGCTGAGTTTGTTGGTATGAGCCCATTAAGTAGGGATTCTGAACTGAATGTTGGAGTTTGTGGAGTAAAGAAAAGTGTTAATAGTTTATTTGGCTGGTTGCAGAAGTATAGCTCAAACGATGGCCCATTGTGAATGAGTTAGAGAGGCCTGATAGACTATGGTTTACTATCAGTGAAAGGATTCAGGGGCTTAGGGAAATGGGAATGCTGGACTGGATCTGAAAAGTTAAACCTAATCCTCCATATTGTGATGACCCAAAAAATATACCCTTCACCAACACCTTGATAAACAGATTTGTGAGGGGAGCACCAGCATCCCCAAAGAGCCCTGTCATTGCTCTTTCTGAGTGCCAGATCAAATGGTGGAACCATGGTTACTCAATCAGGACATTTAAAGGCCATGGGCTTGATAGGATCCTGGATTGGCAGAGGTCAAGTGTAGCACTCAGTCACCAAAGGCAGGGTCCCCATACTTGCCATAATGGACAGTAGATGCAGAACACTGAGCAGAATAATCTGACATGTGCAGACCTATGGCATTGGCTGATTAGCTACAGTGTTCCCAAAAGTGAAATAGGTAGGTAGCCTGGCTACTGCTCCAGTTGGCAGCAGACTTTGGCCTTATCCATGCAGGACTGGTCTTAGGTACATGCAGAATGCAAGAGCTCTGAGGCTAAAGAGGCTTCCACCCAGATTTCAAAAGAAGGCCTGGAATGCCAGGCAGTGTGCCCCTGAGAGGGTAATATGTGAAGCTGTGAGTGAGAAGCCTAAAGTGCAGTGGAGACCTCAGAAGGTTGGAAAAGCCAGGAATGTGGATCATCTAAGGAAAGTTGCAAGAAGGAATCAAAGCAGGCCTAAGAGAGAAAAGCAACGAGAGAAAAGTAACTAACACGATGTACATATTCATAAAGTATATACAGTATTGAGTGGTGTAATCTCATTATTAACTTTAATACTTAATAAACAATAGCCTGAGCTCCCTATTTCCTCATTTATTCTCAGGTCCTTCTAGTCTCACAAAGTATTTTCTTTTTTTTTATTTTTAAGTGTCTGTATACATAGGTAAGCAATTTTTTTTTTTTTTGAGACAAGGTCTCACTATTTAGCCCTGGCAAGCCTCAGTCTTGTAGTGATACTCCTGCCTCAGCTTCCTGAGTGCTGGGATTACAAGTGTGCACCACTATGCCTGGCCATAGGTAAGCAATTTTAGTTTTATTGACCTCCGGGTTTTAAGAAAAAGTTAAAATTAAGGTCATACCTCTCTTATGTCTGATACATTATATACACAGATCATGCAGAATATGGGTGTGAAGAGATACAAATTAGTTCATACCCCAAAAGATGTACTAGCATACCAAATTATCTTCATAAGTATATATAAAATTCTTGTGAAGATAAAGGGGCCATCTGATTCTTCTAGAACACTTTCCAGACTGATTCAAGGTACAAAATGCACACCTCGACATGAACACCTGCGTTCTAGGTTTTGTGGCTCTGATACAGCCCCTTAGAAAACGGGTTTCATGACTGTGATAAAACTAAATGTACTAAATGAGATGCTGTTTCTTAGGTGAAAAAAGTTACAGTCCTATGATCGTCAGGTTGATAATTTCTCCAAAATATGGAGAATACAAATCAAGCACTTTATTCTAAAAAGCAAACCCAAAAGATTGGTGTAAATCCAAAAGGTTTAAATGCTTTCATTTTGGATAATTCAATTAAGAATCTACACAAGTTTATTCCCAGAAGCTAAGACATCACTGTCTCTATAAGAGAAAATGAATTCTAAAAATTAACATGGTTTTTCAGTACTTCAAATCTCACTATTATATAAAAACTTAGAGAGAGGGGCTGGGGATTTAGCTCAGTGGCAAAAGCGCCTGCCTGGTAAGCCCAAGGTCATGAGTTCAATTCCCAGTACCGGAAAAACAAACAAACAATAAATAAATAAATAAATAAATAAATAAAAACCTAGAGAGAGATCACTAACATCCAATAGCTTTAAAAGATAAGCTAAAAGACTGTTTGTTGTAATCAACTTTACTAATGTTGGCCAGATCTGCTTAATATATACCCACTCTATAATTTCTTATAAAATAACGAGAAATAGAAGTAGGAGATGTAAAAGAGGAAAGAGAATTCAACAAGTCCCTCTCTTTGGTAACTTTCACTTCAGAATCATCAAAAACAATCACTTCCCCTCATACTCCTTTAAACTTTGCTCTACACAGGAGATTTTGTTCTCAATCCGTTTATGTAAATTCTTGTTCCCAAAATGCTTTCTGCAGTTATCCCTGGGGTCCCATAGGAATACATGCTCCCACAAACCTCCCTGTCCACTAAAGTCCCCATATAGCATTTGCAAGATTCTTCCTCTCTTGTCCCCAAGTCCTGAGCAAGCCTTACCATGCCCACTGTAGTGATGTCATAGATCACTAGGATGCCCCCAAAGATCACTAGCACTATGCCAAAAGCTGCCTCCTAAACCTCTGGCTCACTCAAACACATGCCAAAGCAAAGCTCGTTCTATCTGGAAATATCAAAAGGTCCTTTCTGCAGTCCCTAATACCACATATCATCTCATGCCCACAGCAGCCCAGCTTGTGCCCAGGACCTTCAAATGGTCTCATTAAATCAGGATCTTCTTCTTATTTCCTTCAGCTCTCAGACCTTACAATCGATATCCCTCTCCCCATGAACCAAATCAAGCCAAACAAGAACTACCCCATCACCATGCAAAGACAACCTCTCAAGAACAGTGCTTTCTTGATCCATGCATAGCCAAAAACCATTTCTGCACACTCTCACCTTGACACTCAAGGCATCCAGAGAGACAGAAGGAAGGCGATAGCTACAGGGTGTGAGAGAACCCAGCAACCTCACATTCCCAGCCAGGGCTCTTCATGCTATATGCTACAGTAATGTCTACATCGTCCCTAAGAATGATGTGGGAAAATTTGCTCTATCTTTAGGAAAGATAACAGCCTATCTCTGTCATTTTTATCAGCCAGTGAAACTGTAGGCACCAAAGGTTCATTCATTCAACACAGACTGCGTCCCAAGCAAGCTTCCCATCCTAACTGAGGTGCTGGGAATCCATTGCTGGGTAAAACCAACCTTTGTATGATTTCTATTCCAGACTTACATGTGGCCTTTCCATTTGCCTAAGGCCTTCCTTGTAGCACGGTGGCCACAGGGAAGCCATTTCTTTTATGAGCCCAGCGGCTTACTGTTCCAAGAATGAGAATGAATCACTTCCTCTAAAGTACTGATTGAACCAGTCACACCCTCTCCCCATTTCGACAGAATGGGCTACAGGCTCCACATCCCGATAGGAGGTGAGTCAAAGAGTTTGCATCAGTAGTAGTGTTGTTTCGCATTTACTCTTCACAGCATCACAAGGTATGTGTCACTATCCCCATTTTATAGATGAAGGAAATTAGGTTTCTAAAGGTCAAGGAATTTACCACAAGCTAGTAAAGTCCTGACCTAGATGTCTACTGCCCTGCATGTTCCTGAGTTCATGGCCTCTCGACCTAAATCATTAAACCAGTAGACCAGACCCTCCTACCTGAGGCGAAGGAGGTACAGAAGCCCAACACTGCTTGAAGAGCGGCCAGGGACCTGCTTTTCTCCATGGCTAACCCTTCTCAGGACCCCGGCTCTGATTCCTGCTCTTGGACTCTCCTAGTTCCTTATGGGCTCAATCTTAGTTTTACCTCTCTGAGTTTCAACTGTTCACCTTCAAAGAGTGTGCCCTCCTTGTCCCTCTAGCTTTTGAGGCCAAGCTGACTGTATGCATCTGCATCCCAGTGTAGGCACTGACCCAACTGGGTCTACACTAATCTGGCCTATGGCTAGAGGGATTTGGGCAACCTGAGACATTCAGTAGCCGTGATACATGGATAATGAAGATGAGCAGTGATGGCTGGGCCAGTCTGCACAAAGGCCTGTGAGGAGGTGGGATAACCTGAGGCCAAGAGCATCACGGGACAATACATCACTTTCTCAGGACCTTTCCTTGCAAGGGACAGGACCCACCCAAAGCTCAAAGCAGGTGTGTGGTAGGGATACGTACACAACACAGTAAAAGCAGTGATGCAGCTGGACCCAGAGCTTGACACAATGCTGCTGACCTCTCTCTTCCCTTCTCTTACTTATGTATGCCAGCTTACATTCCTCCTAGTCTTGATGATCTCTTCCACACATAGAGGAAAATAAGAACAACAGCTTTCGAATCATGCACATTCTATCGGAACAGGATTATTACGTTTCCCTGATTCCAGGTTTAAAAATCTCAAGAAAGAATTCTGATTGACGTTTGAGTCAGATATCCAGCCCTGAACCAACCAGCTAGGGCCAGAGAAGTGTCAGCAATCCCAGCCTGACCCCTTGAACCCTGCCTTTTTATACCTGAGTCTTTCCCGTGAGTCTGGCAGCTGGCCAGTGCTACACACCTCGTTATGAGTGACCCAAATTCATAGGTGTCCTGAGGCAGGGACTGCTGGCCATGGGTTACATCATTCTGACTCTGAAGGAATTTTTTTTTTTTTGTACTGGGAATTGAACTCAGGACCTTGTGCTTGCCAGGCAGGTGCTTGTGCCGCTGAGCTATATCCCCGGCCCTCTGAAGGAAATTTTGACCATTCCTCAGTTCATACTGTGACATTTCCTGGTAAGAATGTGAATGGGGCTCATGGTCCTATGACCATTGCCCCCTCAGAACTGTACATGGACCTCTGTTCTACTCTGTCATTTCAGCAGGAGCCCATTAGTACAAGGAGAGATTCCACAGCATGTCCAGGGTATAGCTCGCTATCTGTTGCTGCTTTGGGATATTCCCATTTGCCAACACGCTAGCAGAGACCCCAGCATACCTGCTCACTCGGGTCCAAAGAGCCGAGAGGAGCTTGCTGCCTACATTCAGGAGTTTGATCTATGAGCAACTGTTTTGCTGCTGTGGCTGTCTCACTTGCCCAGCAGAGAATGAGGCTTGGCCCTGTGGAAGATGGGGTTCAAAATGGCACCATCTCGGGGGCTCAGCTGAGTCCAGAGAGGCCCTGGCAGACCTGGGGATGAAGGTGACTTGAGCTGGCTCTGAGAGTACCAAGGATAGCCCCAGTAGGAGGTGACTGAGCTCTTTAGACACTCACTCGGGTCAGTGGGAGGATGAGACATGGGTCAGGCAGGCCAGGTGAACTTCAGAGACTCTGGCTAGAACTAGGGCTCAAGGCTAAGTCTGTTCCTCCATTCTCTCCCCAAACCTGAGTTTGTCCCTGCCATCAGTGCCTTGCTGTGACTTTTCTAGTGTGGCTAGAAACCCAATGAGCACCGGAGACCATTGTTTGAGGCTTGACTTTCGCAGGCCCAATATTGGCACCATTCCCTTCTCATTGTATCTTTCTCCCTCTCCCTCCTCCTCTCCTCCTCCTCCTTCCTGTTCCTCTCCTCCTCCTTCTCTTTCTCCTTTTCCTTCTTTGTGCTCATCTGTACCATTTCTTTCTTCTCCTTCCTCCTCTCCTACCCACGTATCTCCTTTGGTCTCTTCTAAAGCTACCAGAAGTCCCCAAAGAAGTTATTTTTCCTAACGGCTTCTCTGAACTTGGTAAAGAGAATGGGCAGTGGGTGTGAGGGCACTTGAAGGATGTGGTCAGAGCAGTTGTCTGCAGGGGCTAAGGTCCGAGAATGGGGAGCACTCTTGTCAGTATGAAGGTGGGTGCGTCTGGACACGCTGCCTGATGCTGCTGGGTCCCCTCTTAGCCATGATAATTGTATTCCCAAGGACATGGCCCAGCACTGTGATATTATCGAGCTGTTAAACCTTTGACCTTCAGCAGGACTTACTGTTTATCTGTGTTTGTGGGGCTGGGAGTTGAACCCAAGGCCGTGGCACACCAGCCACTGAGCTATACCCTCAGTCCCTGGACTTGGTATTCTGAGAGAAGTGAACTCCTATTCAGCTGGGTGTGCTCTTACACTGAAGATACTCTAACAGATAGACTCATGACACCATCCAGATTAAAAGTAATCTGATGAAACTGGAATGTGGCAGTTGGCTCCCTAGAACTGTAAAAAAGTTATTTATGAATGCAAATATTTTTTGCAATGAGAAAAAAAAATCACAAGTTTATGTTTTAAAAACCTTGGGAAGGGGCTGGGGATTTAGCTCAGTGGCACAACGCCTGTCTGGCAAGCACAAGGTCGTGAGTTCGGTTCCCGGTACTGGAACCGCCCCCCCCCCAAAAACCATAAAAACCTTGGGAATGAAAGCTAAAAAGTATCACTAAAGCCAGAAAAAAATTATCATAATATTTGTATCAGCCATTGAATATTCCTTTATATTATTTTTCCCCTACATTTTCTGTGTGCATGGTCTTTCATCCTATCTACGGCTGACAAAATTTTGGTCTTGCCATTTAGTTACGGAGAGGATAGGAATAGGAGGCAGAATGCTATCCTAGCATGGCTGATTGAAATATGTTTCTCATTACTTTGACTTGAAATTTGTAAAACACAAGCCCACACATTGATTAACTTGCTCTTTGTAATATTGCTACAGGTTCATACTTTATAAACTCAGATGTCTGGTAATTTTCAAAAGAAGTAAAAGCTAGCTGTAGTGCATTGATAATGGTCTACGTGGCATTACTGTGCATATTCCTGAAAGAAGAGGTCCGCTGGGATGAGGTGCTGATGAATCTTCCACCTAGAATTGTCCCTATCTGATAACTGGAAGAGGAGTCACAGACTAGATTTCGGCTCTGTGCATTTCAACCCTTGTTTTCTCTTCCACTTTCCAAAGAGTTCCAAGGCCAAGGCCAAGGGACACAATCATGATACAATCTTTAGCCCTGCAGCTTTGTGTTATGAAGCTGGGCGAGTTGGGCAATAGAAGTATTTTTAGAAGCCGTTCCTTCTCTGGGAGTAGCCATAGCTTAAATAGACATGGGAACCACTACAACTCCACAAATACATCCCACCGAACCCTAACTAAAGGTAGTCGCAGTTCGATTTCAGTTCACCCTAAAAATACCTTCAACCACTTTGTTAACATTCAACACAATGAGGTGTATGACTGAGGGTAAGAAAAAGCAGCTACCTTAACAGATTTTCATTAAAATGTTTTACCTTTCAAAATTAAAGATAATAAGAAACAGGGAGATAGATCTTTCACAAAAGGGAAGGGGACCAGGAGATGGAGGGATGAGGGAGGAAGGAGGGGGAAGAGACGGAAAAAAAGAAGTATGTGTTATGTACATGGACCAACTCCCTGTGATGAATGTAATCATGTATTGCAAACATGTACTGGTAAAAAATAAAATTTAAAACAATGTTACTTTTGCATATTTCATATGCATATGTACTCATGTTGAGTTAGGACAAAAGAAACAAAGATAGGTAGGGGAAACAAGAACATGATTTTAAAATTGTACTTTTAAGGAAACTGCAGCTTCCAGACATGGTCAAAATTACCCAAGGCTACAAGACTTTTTCATCCTTAGGCCTGTTTTTCCCATCTAGACTTCTTGGTCCTCAATTCCTAAAAGTCTTAAGGATACAGTGATTCTGTACATTGGGCTCATTCTTTCCTTTCTAAATTCCCTAATTCCATAGACCTCCACCCTCAAGGGAAGAGCGCTGTTAGTGGTGCAGCATACCTCTAAACTTCAAACACACGCAAATGGTTTGTGTCCTAACCTAGCACACTATTAGGTGACCTGACAGATATTAAGAATCCTAGATCTGTCTTGAGAATACCCTCAACCCCAGACCATAAAGCACACACTCCTTTATGAGGATGTGCTTCTTTGATTCTGCTTAATAATCTGCCTATGCCTCTCACGGATGCATCATGAAATGCCTTTCTGTGACGAGAGCTGATGAAACCACTTTTTATGGGGGTGTGAGCTGAGGCCCCCATCTCTTTGAGGGGGCCTCCTCCGGCCCCATCCGGTGACAGTATGACTATGTTGCTAGCGTCCTGCCAGCACTGTAGTTTGATACCCTAAAACTTAGCTTTATCTTCATGGTAAATCACCTCTGGGTCCAGTGCGATCTTATGTTGGATTTCTACATTATTATCCATGAGTCAAAGCAAAATTTTGTTTACCTTAAAAATTGTTGATATGCCCCGGAATGGCCTAGGACAATGAATATTTCCTCAGAAGTGGATTAGATCATCTTATATTTTTGTTCATTTCCAGCTGAAACTTTGGAAATGATTAGATCATGTTATACAAAAAACCCCACAGAAGTGTGAGCCCTAGAATCACACACAGGGCGGCAACGCTGGCACTGAGAGTCCCACGGGAATTGAGATCCACGGGAGGAAACAGCAGAGCTACGTCTCCCACATCCTCAGTGCAGGGCCTTCTCTCACAGAGCCAGGAGGAGAAGGGCAGACAAAATGCTGCACCATATGCTGTCTCCCTCTCCCTCTCCCTCTCCTTCTCCCCTTAGTATGTAGAACTGATGAAATTATTCAACATAGGCTGAGACATGACTACACTATATGCAACCCACATAATTTTTGAAAATTGGAGTATAATGTAGCATTTTGCATCAAAACCCCTAAAAAATATGCATGCTTCTAAAAATTAAATTTCCAGGAATTTATCCTAACAAAATCATTATGGATATATTTAAAAATGTAGCTACAACTGTGTTCATTGCTGGATTATTTTTTAATGAGTAAGAATTAGAGAAAGGGTTGGGGATGTAGTTCAGTGGTAGAATGCTCACCTAGTGTGCATGAGGCCCTAGGTTCAATCCTTAAAAATGCAAAACACAAACACATAAAAAAATGGAAATCATCTAAATGTCCAAAGACAGCATTCTGGTTAAATTAATTATCATATATTTACAAAATGGGATACAATACCTTGACTAAAAGAGCAATGTAAAGATATACGCAAGATCATGGCTGCAGATGTTACTGAGTAGTATGGGGCTTGCCTAGCATTCATGAGGCCCTGGACTCAATCCCCAGCACTGAAAAACAAAATACAGAAAAGAAATGAGCCCCACCTACCTGAACAAAACCATTTAAATACTATTAAGGAGATAAAACAAACGTGAGTGAATTAAAACAAATCTCTTCCTTTTGGGCAGAAAGATGAATATCCAAATGATGGCAATTCTTATTAAACTAAGCTATTGGGGCTAGGGATTTAGCTCAGCAGCAAAAAACGCCTGCCTGGCAAGTGCAAGGTTGTGAATTCAGTTTCCGGTACCGGAGAAAAAAACAAAAACAAAAAAAAAAACAAACTAAGCTATTAATTTAATGTCATTCCAATTAATACCACAATCAATTTTTTGAAATGAAATAAAAGACCCTAAAGTTTTATGAAAGTGTAAATGACAAGAATAACCAGAAAAGTTCTAAAGTGAAGGGACTTGCCCTACTAAATAATAGAATAGATCTTTAAAGCCTACAATAATAAAACTGCTAGATAGTAATTCATGACTAGATGTACAGAATAGAACAAAGTCCAGATATAGATTCTGATATAATAAGGAACAGAGTACTGTATACACCAGAGATGGCCTTTCAGAGTAGGAGAGATGATGGCAGATTGTTCAATTAACATTGTTAGGACAGGGGCTGGGGATTTAGCTCAGCGGCACAGCACCTGCCTGGCAAGCACGAGGTCGTGAGTTCGATTCCCAGTACCAGAAAAAAAATAAAAACAAAAACAAACAAAAAAAAACATTGTTAGGACAATCAGCTCACCTTCACACTAAATTCCAGATAGACTGTAAACTAAAAGGTATAAAGTTAAAACCGCAAAAGCAGAAAACATGAGGCCATTTTTTTTAGTTTTAAATTTTCAAAAACTAAAAGATACACAATTTTAGTATAGGAAAGTGTTACTTTTCAATACATAAAAATTTAAAAGTAAGTCAGTAAGAAAAAGACAAAAGAGTAGTTATATATAACTACAGAGTTTCACATAACACATTTAAAAACATGTTTTAAAAATATTTTTACTTGGTTTAACTGAGTTATAATTTGCATTTTAAAAATTCACCATTTTAAGTCTAAAGTTTGATGAGTTCTGACAAATGTATATGGTTAGTAACTACCATCATCACAGATAGGACATAGAATGCTTCCATCACCCAAAGAACTTCCCTCTTGCCCTTTGTGGTCAATCTCTGTTCCATCCTTGACATCTGAGAAGCACTGATGTCCTTTTGGTTACTAAGATTTTATCTTTTCTAGAACATTATCTTTTCTAGAACATTATGTAACTGGAATTATGTATGAGTCTATTGTATGTGGCTTCTTATACATAGTGTAATGCTTTTGAGGTTCATTCACTTTGTTGCAAGTATCAGTAGTTTATTCCTTTTTATTGCTATGTAGTATTCCATTGTATAGACATACCAAAACATGTTTATCCATTCACCAGTTGATGAGCACTTAGATTATTTCCAGTTTGGGGGCCAATATCAGTAAATAAATTTGTATGGGTGTGTGTTTTCATTTCTCTTGGGTTAATATCTAAAGGGTAGAATTTCTAAATCATGTATAAATATGTTTAATTTTAAAAGAAACTGACAGACTATTTTTCCAAAGTAGGTATACCATTTTATATTGATACTGTGTTAGTCAGCTTTCCATCATGATAGCAAACACCTGAGATAATCAACTTATAAAGAAAAAAGGATTAGTTTGGCCCACAGATTGACTGAACCCATTGCCTTTGAGTCTGTACCAGGACAGCAAACCACAGCAGGGCAAATGGTAGAGCAAAGCCACTCACTTCATGGTCAGGAAGCAAAAAAGAGAGAAGGGAGCTGGGTATGGCGGCACACACCTATAATCCCAGCATGCTGGGAGTCTGAGGCAGGAGGATTCCAAGCTCAAGTCCAGCCAGAGCAACTTACTGACTTAGTGAGACCCTGTCTCAAAATAAAAAATAAAAAGAGCTCAGGATGTAGCTCACTGCAAAGGCCCTGCATTAACCCCCAGTACCACAAAGAGAAAGGAAGGAGGAGCCCCCATGCTCCCCTTAAGGGCAAATCCCCCATGACCTGGGATGGCCCCCTAGGCCCCACCTGTCAACACCCCCACCCCCACCTCCGCTCTCCCCAAGCTCCCTTCTGTCCGATTCTCTGCTCCACAAATCCCAGCCACTCCAGCTTCCCTGAGCTCAGACCTCCGTCTACTGTGTTCTGTGAAACCGTTTGGTCCTGCTTGGGTTCTGCATCTTTGAGGTGACTCCCAGAAATCGTTCTGGGACCGGAAGCTGGGATACTCTTAAGACACACCTCATTTGTTCCTCTTTTCATCACGGTCTTGTGCTGCTTTTTATCTGATGCTGGAAAACAATTGTTTCTTAATTTTTTTTTTTTTTTGTTCTTTTCAATGATCTTTTCAGTGTTCACAGGAAGAAGACATTTCCCATGACAATGTATGCTTTGTGGGTGAAAGTGGAAGACTTTCTTCTTATTTTCAGCTCTAAAAACACAGACAAAACTTTGGCCCAGCTTACGTCTGGTGATTACCATGAGCCAATCTTGGAAATGAAGACATGCAAGAAAAATCACAGTCCCTAACACTGGAATGAATGCATTGTATTACCCAGTATAAGATGGAGCAGTCCTTCAGAAGAACAGGGAAGGGTGCGTGGCCAAAACCCAAGCCGCATGGATGGTAACAGTCGTTCTTATGAAAAAGACCTCCAAGCCAGCCAACTGATAGGGCTATGAGAGCCCCACTGTCTACAAGGCTGAGTTCATTCCTCGGCAGCGTTCCCAGTGTCAAGGACAAGCAGAGGGGGTCCAGGATGGAGAGATTTCACATGTGTAACAGTTTCACTGAAAGAGATAGCAGTAAAGGCAACCTTCTTCTCTCCTTCTTCTGTCTCTCCCCTGCTCCTCCATTAATCCTGCTGTGTGGAACAAGTTCTTTCCCATCCCTGAGCAAAACCTAGAGTTGGTCCTACTAGTATTTTCGTCCATCCTTCCAGAACTCCAAACATTTCAATCCCATGGATTTCAGTAATTAAAATATCCAATTCTGGCCATGGTGATACAAACCTGTAATCCCACCTCATTGGGAAACTGAGGCAGGAAGATCAAAGTTCAAGGCCAGCCTGGAAACTTAGTGAGACCCTACTCAAAATAAACTTGAAGAGGGACTGTGATATAACTCAGCGGTAGAGCCCTTGCCTAGGGAGCACGAGGCCCTGGGTTCAATCCATAGTACAATTACAATAATAATAATTGATAAAGTCTAGTTCTGTGCAATAGTCAAACCTGAGAATTTACAGGTAAAACTTGGCCTGTCCATGTGGGGCGTGCCTCAGGAGGGAGGCAGCACAGGGCTAAGGTCTCCACTTTGTCCCACGGAGGGGACCTTTCCGGACAACCACACAGCGCCACTGCCAGATGGCTAAGTGGTTTTCTGGCATCTCCAGGGACGCGGCGGAGGCCACGGAGAGTGTCGGGAGGTCTCAGCCCCACTTGCTTCCTGTCGTCCTGATCTGGCTTTAGTGTTTTCTCTGCCAGTGAATATTCCAAGGTTTCCCCACCAGCCTTGTCTTAACTATGTTACTGAAAATGGAGCGCTTCGAAGCCAGACACACAGAGCAAGAGACGGAGCCCAGAGAGAGTGATGGTTGCGATCTGCTCACAGCTCCCTGGGGACAGCATAGCATATGCTGGGCCACTCAGGGGACCCACCGGGGTCTGCCACAAGGCAGATGGAGAGAGGAGCCGGGGCAAGCACCAGCACTGTGGTTTCTGAGAGAAGAAAGGGCCAAGCCAGGGCAGGCAGGCTTAGGAGAGGAATCTGCATGCTTCCAGTGAGCTGGGGCGCGTGGCAAGGGGGTTGTCTCTGGTTGTCTGTTACCCAGTCCTGGGGTGATCAAGGCTGAGGTAGAGCCACATGGAGTGAAAGGTCAGTTATAGAAGTAATGCATAGGGCATGGGGTTCATAGGTTGCCCAAGAGGGAACTGACCAGCCTCCAGCCAGGGCCTCAAACCAGAGTCAAAACAGCACTTTTTTTTTTTTTTTTTTGGTACCCAGAATTGAACTCAGGACCTCACGCTTGCCAGGCAGGTGCTGTGCCGCTGAGCTATATCCCGGCCCCAAAACAGTACTTATAATTCCTATATTATGGGTTCTGCAGGCCCTTGAGTGCTAACAAGGGTGCCTTCCACCTGTACCCAGCACACGCACACACATGTGCTGTATCTGAAAGTGCCGCATTTCCAGCCTTTTCCTGCTGAGGTCTGAGGTCACCTTGCACCTGCTGGAAGCCCTCTTGACAGGGTTCCTTCGCAGAGGCTCCAAGCTGGGTCTCTCCTGTGCCTCTTCACAACTGATCCTGAATCACACATGACATGAGCAGCAGCAAAGGAGAGCAGGGCACAGGGAGCACCCAGGAGGACCTATGCGACTGGAGGGTTGGGGGAGCAGTCCCGGAGCCCAGGGGCAGGGAGAGGGAGGGCCAGACAGCACAGCAGGCCCATGACACCGGCAGTAGAAGAGTTCTCCAAGAGACAAGGAATAGAGGAAAGGCAAGAGCTTAGTTAGATGGCTGAGAAACCATCAAGGGGGACAGTGGGTGAGCTTCCAGGACAGGAATCCTGCAGCCAGGGTGAGAGATTGAAGTTTCCTAAGGCAGTAGAGACCTGGGATCCAGTCTAAGTCGGCAAATGTGGACGTCTTGGAAATGTATTTTCCAGGATGTCCTGTTCCTCTCAAATCTGTAGGAACACCTGTACTATAACTAGAGTGCTCCATCAAAGTTGCGAGTTGTTAAGACCTCTCCCTTAGACCGAAGGTTCTTTAGATTTCGATAAGGGAATCTGCATGTTTTAACCTTTTGAGGAAAAATATAACCTTAGCTCAGGGAGGAAAGGATGATGTGTGTGCCTGTGTGCGTGTGTGTGTGTTTGAGACTGGGCCTCACTACGCAGTTCAGGCTGGCTTTGAACTCACTATCTAGCCCAGGCTGCTGTTGAACTCTCAGCGATCCTCCTGCCTCAGCTTCCCGAGTGCCAGTGGGATTATGGGCATGCATCACCACGCCCAGCTGGTTTTTGGGTTAGCGGATTGTTTTATCACTGTCCAGCACGTGTTGGGCAGAAGTGTGCTGTCAAAGAAGTTTGGGTGCTGAGAATTTTAACCCTTTTGTAACCACAGAGAGGACAAAGGCTTTCCAACGTGGCAGAGGGAAGGGCTGTGCAGGTGAACCCTTCAAGCAGAGCGAAGCAGGGTGCTTGGCTGGGGTGCATACTTTAAGGGGCACCCTGAAATTCAGTCATCCAGATCAATACTAAATAATATGCTATTATAAGAATACATTAGAATGTTTACATCGGTTGCACAACGCCCCGTTGTCTAAGGCTGCTCCAGTATGGCGCGGCAGAGCACCGGTGCTCTGCAGTCTTGGCTTCCAGCTCTGAGCCCTTGAGTCAGGCTTGTAGAAACCAAGGAAGGAGCTGAGGTGTGGCGCGTGCACAGGGGAGAGGAAACTGCACAAAGTCAAGTCCAAGATGACCACATAGAGGAGGGCTGGAGGGATATGTGGGGAATGGTGGCTGCGATGAGGCCGTAGGCAGGGACCAGACCATGTAGGGTGTCCCAGGTTGTCAGCAGGGAGATGTGTGCTTTGTTTCTTACACAGCAGTGCTGCGGGTGGGGGCGGGTTGGAGAGGTCAGCTTGGAGACAGGTGTGTCCCTGACGAAGCTAGCACATTACTGAGGTGACAGAAGGCAGCCCCCACTCAGGGGCGGATGGGTTCCCAAGGGTCACGTCCAGACCTCGGTTTCCCCAATGTCACATCGAGGGTGGGGCGCCACCCAGGTCACCGCAGGGTTCCATTCCGGGGGCCAGGTCAGCAGGGAGCGCGGAGCACGCGCCCGGATTCCGGCGGGGGCCAGGGATGAGCCGGGCGGGGCGGGTCCCGCGGGTGCCCTGACCCGCTCGCCGCCCAATCGCCG
>NW_004955424.1:1318632-1366125 GCF_000276665.1 Chinchilla lanigera
GGGCGGCAGCTGGCGGTGACCCGGCCCGGGAGCGGGGGACCCGCGAGGGCTGGGGCGCGCGGGGACCCTGCTGGGGGTTGCATCTCGCTCCGCCCCGGCCGCTTTGTTCCCCCGGTGGGACGGATCTGTCGAGGCCCACATGGGCGCGCCGCGGGGGACACGCGTCAGGCTCCTTTGGGGGAAACGCGGGGGTCTCCAGTCGCCGCGCCCCGTCGCCTCCCCTTTGTCAGGTGAAAATGACAGACAAGCTAGGGGCGCTGCCTGGCGGGGTCAGCGCGGAGACGCGTGGAGGGAGTGGAGGCGGGGCTCCAGTGGGGGTGGGCAAGAATACACCTTTTTGGTTTCTGAAATCTGCAGCGGCAAAGGCAGGTGGGGCACAGAAGGACGAGTATGAATCTTGGGGTAGACACCTGGGTCCTCCAGGTCTGATTCCTTTTGAGGGGGGGGTGCGGTGAGAGACGGGGGCAGGTATCTCTGGGAATGCACGGGAAATTTCCGAGTGACAGATGCTGGGGCGGTGGCGATGACATCTCCCCGGCTGTGCGGGAGAGCAGAGTCATCCGGGTTGAGGCCCGTGGGAAGTCCTTGGGGATGGGCGTGGGGGACTTTTTTGTCTTCCTTCTTCCCCAGCCTCACCCACCTGGGTCAGGACAGACTTTGCCACCTGCTGGGGGAAGGCAGGGCTGACACGGGGCTGGGGCGGCCGTGGTGACGGGCACGTGCCTCGGCTTTGTCTTTGTCTGGGCAAGAGGGGCTCTGAACTCCCGCGGATGGTGCAGCACCACTCCCCACGTGTTGACACATGGCTCATCTCCTTCCCTTCTTCGCGGGTTGTCAAAGGAGCAGCGCTGTGTCCACGCCACCGTTCTGGGCTGTCCTCCCCAGCCCGTGTCTGTGCCTGTCAGCCCAAGTCATTCCATGGAGGCCCTCACCTCCAGCTGTTGCCAACTGCTAGGGGTTTGCGCTGTACCTTGAGGTGGCATCTTAAATATTTAGAAGACGCCTGCAGGCCAGGCTGGCATGAGGAACCCAGGGAGCACGGGCACGCCCTGCCACGCCTCATGCCTGCTCAAAGCCTGCCTGATTTCAGGGTGATATTTTCTCTCCCCGAATAGTCCTGTGATCTTTGAATCTGCCAGTGACTTCTGGAGGGCCCCGAGGGTGGGGCAGGAGAGCTCAGTTGTCCTGCGTGGTGGGCTTTCTCTATAGGTCCTACTGGGCTGGGAGCAAGGCCTTCTGGGCCAAGGTCATGTGATCATCTTCAGTTCAGTTAGCACCCCCTGCTTCTATAGGCGGAGATGAGGGGCGCAAAAGGGGAGGCACATATTTGAAAGAGGTCTCAGCCACTTGCTGTTACTTTCTAAAACAACCACACTGTAGAATGGAGACTTCAGAGAACCTAAATAAGAATTACTCCCTGAGGATGGGCGTGGTGGCCATCCCAGGGGCACTGGGGAGACTGAGGCAGGAGGATCATGGTGAGTTTGAGGCCAGTCTGGGCTACATAGTGAGTTCAAAGCCACACTGCACAATATAGTGAGACCCTGTTTCAAAACAAACAAACAAGAATGGTCAGCCGAGCACCCTCTGGTCTAAGGGAATGTTGGTAGGATTTGGGGGTGTTAATCCCACTGTTCATTCCAAACGGCCAAGGATATCTCCTATCCCTCCACTCCCTCATTTGCTATAGAAACCCAACGCAGTTATGAATTATTAACATAACTCTTATCAAGCAGTCCCTATTTCATATAAACAATACGTGTTCATTATGGGATACTCAGAGAATACAGATACAGATATTCCTCATGTCATAAAAAATGACTCATCTTTTTAACGACTGTTTGGACTTATGACCCGCATTTGGCCTTACGACACAGGGCCGTGAACGGCAGGGCGATTACAGTGGCTTCTTCACAGTACAATACTGTTATTTTTGCTGATTGTACTGTACAATACAGTCCTGTAGCTCTACCTTCTGTCCTGTATTACAGTACTGCATGTAAGAATTAGGCAAATAAAAACAAAGTCATCAAACTGGCATTTCCTTGGACCCTTTCTTTGTCCTGAATATTATAATGTACATACTGTATGCAGTCTTCATTTTAGCGAGCAGTGTACTGAACGACTAGCCCCAGCAACATGACTCTAAATGAGGAATGTCTGTCGTCGAACTGGAAATCATCCCCATTATCAGCACACAGACATAACTAATAATAATTTTGAGGAACATATTTTTCAAGAAGTTTTCTCTTATGCATATGTGCACCTATATTAGCACTTACAATTCAGGGAAATTGTCAATTTAAAATTTAACCTAGCACCCAGTGTTCCTCAGACCAGAGGAATATTTTGTGAAGGGGGAGGAATATGGTGTTTGGAGTCAGAAAACCCTGGGTTCAAATCCTGGTTCTGCCTCTTGCCAACAAATCCCAGTTCACAACTGGGATCGCAAAGGATCTTAGTTCACATGCTGATTAACCTCGAGTTGCTATTGCGAAGAGTTCAGTGACACACAATGCGTAAATTACCAAGCACTATATAGGGCACTAAATCATTGGGGGCTTCTCCTTTCTCTGCTCCCAGGGTGCACTGCGGGAGGACGGAGGAGCTGCAGAAAGGGCTCTCAGAGCTAATCCCCTGCTATAGTTCTCCAAGTGGGTTCCCTGAGGGTCACTAGCCTGAGTGCGTGGGTTGTGGACTCCCAACCCTGAGTCACCATAGACGGCTTGTGGTTTGTTTTATATATTGAGGCTCTAGATAAAATACAATTTGAAAAATATGGGTTTTGCTGCTAATAAAAACCATACCCTCGCGTGTGTAAAACTGCAGAGAGAGCATGTGCCTTGCCCAAAGACACAGATGAGCTGGTGACAAAAAGAGTCTCTGGACTTTTCATCCAGTGCCTTTTCTACCTGTGGGTACCCCTGACAGTTACAGTAAATAGAGGTCTTGCAAGCTCCCAGGCCCACCAGTATGAGAGCCTCGTATGATTTTTGTCCATAAGTCCTGTTTCCTGTAAGCGATCCTTTCAAGGTCTTGTAAGCCTCTGGCACATCAAAGAACATTTAAGGAAGACTTATTGCTGTGTTGTGAGGATGGATGGGGAGTGTCTTCCTGCCTTTGTGGTCCCAGACAGCCAACCAGAGGCATTAGGACAAGCTGATGGCACCAGGGACAGCCAGCCAGTGCCTGTGGATGTTCCTGCTGCCAGTGCTGTTTTTAGGGTAGCAGTGTGGCTGGAGTCCCTCCCCAGCCCCTCGCTCCCTCCCAAGACTTTTTTTTTTTAAGTGCCCGGCACCTAAGTCCACTCAGCAAAGGTTGGTTGTGAAGGCAATCAGGAACCCTGGGGATAAGGAGGGAAACTGGCCAGTGCTATAGCCTGGGGACAGAGGTCCCTGGACACCAGGACAGGCTTGTGCCCACTGGGCAAAGCTCACAGAGTGAGCAGCAGTTTGAGAGCCTTCTCTCTTGCCAGCCAACCTCCTCCGGACTCTCTTGGCTCAGCCTGTGAAAAATCAAGAGAGTGTAGTAGCAAGGTGAGCCTTGTCGGATGGAACCTAATTAATATCTGCACGGGACATGAAGGCTCATTTAGGAGCTGCCTTCTGGCCTCTTTTAAAATATCTTTTTTTTTTTTTTTTTTTTCTTTACAAACAAGTCAAAGCCTAAGCATGAATGAATTTCACCCTGGGAGAATTTGTACTTGTGCACCCTGAGGGAGGGGGGACACAGGTTTTCTGTGGGAGAAAACAGCCCACTTTAAAGCGTGTATTCCAAGGAGCAAGTGTTACCTCATTGTCTCCCACCGAGTTTTGGCCCAGGTCCAGAATGCTGGCTGAATGGATTCAGAGCTTCTTAGCCTTTGTGGGTTTAGAAGACCAAACCTTAGTTCACTGTGAGGGGAAAAGAGAGTCTTACTTCAGTATAATTTTCTGAATAACTGATGGCTCTAAGGAAAAGAAAATTTCCACGTTACGTGTCTTTTGAAAAGGTACCTCTGAGAAGGAACGGTGTGATGATCAAGCCGAGTCCTACCGTAATGGCTGAAGACCTGGCTCTGGCCCAGGAGTGGGTTTTGGAGCGTGATGTCTCATCAGCGTGGGGCAGGGATGTGAAAGTAGAGGAGACTGGAAGGAATGTGGATTGTCCTCAAGATGTTCCCTGACTGTTGCAAGACAAATGGAAAAAAAAAAAAAACGGAGACCATAAATCCTTAAACATAAGCTTGCCCTTCTTTGGGGCCTGCTTTTAAACAGTGGAATTCCAGAAAACAACCCAGTTAATGCAGGGTTCAGGTTAGTTGAGGATTTATTTCCTGGCACTGCAGTGTGGTACGCTGTGAGAGCCGGTTAAGTAGTTGAAGGGACTTGTGAGCGGAAAGACGTTGGGCGGATGCGAGCATACTTGGGTTCTAGTCCCAACACTAGTTTTTCCACTGTCAGAGTCTTAGGACAGCTTACACCCACCCACCCACCCTGGCACCCCCGCTCCCGCCTGAGAGACAAGGTGCTGGCCAGCGTCACCTGCGAGCTCTCACAGCTCCAGGATTGGTGCTCCAGAGGTCCCTTCCGTCCCCACCTTTCCCCAGCACACTGCATTTATTTATAAACAGGAGGAGTAGCCTCAAGGAAGGGAAAAAAGCCCGCTTAGATTTCACTGCTGCTCAGCCGCCCCGTTCCTTTGTTTACTAATCCTGCCTGCCTGCTGGGAAGAAGCATTTGTGCACTTCTCCCCGCTGTGTCTGGTTTGAGGTTAGCTGAGAAGTGAGGGTCTCACCTGGTTGTTAGTGGGGCAGCCCCTCCTTCCTGCCGCAAAAAGCCATCTTCTTTGTGTTATCTGGGAGTGGAAGAGCTCTGGGAAGCGAGAGGAAGAGGGAGCGAGGCCCTCATTAGCCACCTAGTGGGGCTGCCATTTTGGATAATGTGTGTGTGTGTGTGTGTGTGTGTGTGTGTGTGTGTGTGTGTGTTTCTCAGGAACTCAAGAGGCTGAAGGAAAGGGAAGACTGGGAGGTGCAGTAGCTGTAGCACGTGGCGCCTTTGGAATTTCACTGCCAGGGATGAGCCACACGCACACGCCCAGCTGGTTACCAGACACCACCAAGAGTGAAGGGGTTTTCTATCGGGGCTCCAAGAATAGTTTCACTCTTTCTTCTGGGTCTTGGGAATACCCTGAGGGATTGGAAGATGGATAGCTCTGTACACGTTATTTGTTTTGGACTTTGAGATCCCATCTGTCTTCACACAGAAGTGCACTGTTTTCCTTTGGAGTTTTTCAGTTATACCCTTTTCTGGGAGTACAGAGAGAAGGAAAATGTAGACAAAGGACCAAATATTTGGTGCACTGTGAGGGTGTTAGAAGGAATCTCGATAGATAATTTGGTACAGCCTTTCAAGCATGGTGGAGGTACCCAGAACAGGGATTGCACACAAATTTCACCTCTTATCATCAAGATGAGGCTCCCAGGGATACTGTCCCACCATGAAGCTGGGTTGGACTTGGTGGGGAAGAGGTAAAGGGGCCCACCTGTCAGTTCCGTGTTTGTGCTCCCAGACGTAGCCTATCCCCAGTCAGAAAAGGTCGGCCCCACTGTGAGGCTTAGTAGATCAGTACACAGAAGCATCCACTGCCTGAGTTAACATCTCCTCCCCACCTGTTGGTCCCTCCAGGCCATTCAGTCACCAAAGTGTCTCCTGCTGCCAGCACAGGGAGCTGTCCAGCCCAGTGGCTGTCTGTTCCCACTTCTCTTTCCTCTTAGGGTGGTCATGCATGGACCGTGTTTTCCCTTCTCCTTTATCCCCTGCCTATCACAGCTTAGTTCAGTTCTGCAGCAGGCCTTCTCTGGTGTCCTTTTGCATACACATCCTTTCTACCTTCTTGGAGGGGACTGTCCTACCTCCCGTTGCTGGGCATTTCCCTGCACAGGCATTGGTTCACCAGAGCCTTCCCCATGGTTTCTTGATTTGGAGCTGAGAGAGGATAGCTGCACCTATGGGAAAGCTATGAAAATGGGGCTGCTGGCAGCCACTAGCCTCCTGGCCCCTGGAGAAGGCATTTTGGCAGAAGTGGAGACTACAGTAAAGCAGAGAGGGGCAGAGACCAGACATGGCAGAGAGAAGATGGCATAAGGGGTCTTGAGCCGAGTTACTCAGGCCCGAGTTCCTGCTGCTCTTCCTCTGATGCTATGAGCTATCCATGTCTGAGAATGAAGGTGCTGTACTTCTATTAATTAATACTTATAGTAGGGTTAATTTTTATTTTTATTTATTTATTTTTTTTGAGACAGGATCTCGCAGTGTAGTTCAAACTGGCCTTAACTCACTATGTAGCACAGGCTGGCCTTGAACTCACTGAGATCCTCCTGCCTCAGGCTCCTGAGTGCTATGTTGTAAGGTTAAGATGGACTGGATATGCCATGGCAACTCCCACTTTGCAGTGGCTTGGGACAACAAGGATGTATTTGTTACTTGATGTTTGCATTTACTCTGCTCTGGGCGATCTCTGCTCAACATAATTACTCAAAGTCCTAAACTGATACCACCTCCTCTCTCTTAGGAGGGTATTGCAGTGTATGCAGTCAGGACTGATGTGGTAAGGAGGGAGAAGCAGACAGTTGAACACTGGCTGTTAGTTACCAGAAGTCTTAATATGTCCCTTCTGCTTACATTTGATTGGCTAGACTGGAACTCAAGTGGTAGAGAATTACACTCCTGTCTAATAGCCACAATGTATGTTGAATGAATGACTTCCAGCTAGTTTTGCAAGCCTAGAAATAATTGGGATTATTCTTCCCAACTGAAAGGCTCCTAGCATGTTCTTTCACCTATTTACATTAGAAACATCTCTCGCTTCCCTTTTATTTCCTTTTCTTTCTTTGTAAACCAAGAAAGGAGATCTTAAGTCTGAGGAGAAGTTAGGGATTGTAAAGAATGGATGCCATTCCTTGGCTAAAGTACTCAGCAGTACCCTGTGATTTCCATTACCGTCATCCTCCATGTGTGTCTCCAGCTACACTCCTCCACAGGGCCTCCCTTGGGGCCCTCAACTTAAGAAAGAGTTTTGTGGCATTGCTGTTTTGGACCTTGTCATACTGTGGTATGTGCATTTACCACTCCTTACTGACCATGTCTCCCTCTTATTTCTGGGTGTGCAGTAAGTGCTTACTAAGTAAACACTGGAGTATGTAGGAGTTAGGGTCTCACTTCTGAAGGAGCGTGGGCATCCCTGGAATCCCTGCAGCAGGAATGCAGGCTTCTAGGCCCCACCCGAGACTGATTAAATTGGCATTTTAACAAGATCCCTGTTAAGCTTGAGAAGTGTTGAGTTAGGAGACAGGGGACATCATCTCCCCTATGAAATGAAAAGAAATCAACTTCCCTAAGGTTCCCATTACTGGCTGTGGAACTAGGATCTGATCCCAAGTCATCCATCTGAGATAGACTCCAATTCATCGTTTCTGATTCTGAGAGTTTCAAACCCTGACTTCTCATGAGTTCCAAATGACATAATTTCACACCACAAACCTAGTGCCTAAATAAGAACCTTCCGCACATGGGCTACCTAATTGTCATCAGTAAAATTTTGTTTAGTCCGCAGTAGTGTTTACACCAGCAGGGGAATGTCTGACATACAGTATTCGGCTAAGCCAATTGTGCTACTCAGAGGAGAGTGGGTTACAACCTGTCTGGAGAAGAGGCTGATGAGACATGGCCTGCAGATCCTGGAGTCTTGTAGTGGATTTCCAAGAACATGGAAAGACTTTCTCTCATGAGGCTGAGGACCATTAGTCTGCATGTATGCCTCCTGAGGAGGTAGCAGTATCCCATGGGATCTGCAAACACTTCAGGCCAGCCCCTGTGTGCTGTGCAATTTATTTAGAAGTCCTCTTAGCTCTACCTTCAAAATACTGTCCCACCCAACCATGACCCCCACCTCCATTGCCACCTGAACTAAGATTATTATTCACCTGGGCCATTTCAAAACCTTCCCATTTCCCTGCTTCTATTCCTGTCTTCTAATGGTTTGTTTAAAATGTACTATGCTTTGGATGTGGTATCAGTGTGTCCCCTAAAATTCGTTCATGTGTGAGAATTTGGTGTAGTGGTTTTGGGAGATGAGGAGCTGGGGCAATTTGGGAAGTCCTTAAGTCAAAAGGAAATGTCAGATCCCATTTGTCTCTGGGTTCCTTGGCAATGTGATCTCTTTTTCCCACATGCTCCCACCATTGCTGTTGATCATGAGGTGATACAGCCAGGTGAGCCCTTGCCAGAAGCTGTGCAATACCGTTTGGATTTTCAGCCTCCAAAGCTGTGAGCTAAGTGAACTTCTTTTCTGTATAAAGTAATTCATGCCTCAAGTAATTCATTATAGTAACAGTAATTCACTAATACAAAATGTAAGATGTCACTTCTTTTCCTTGTTCTTTAAAACCTGCCCAAAGACTCCCATCCCATGAAAAATCCAATTCAAGCTCCTTACCATTCTTAACAAGGTTCAACAAGGTCTGGTCACACTCTGACTCTCCCATCTTCCTTCATTTTGGCTCCTCACTGTTCCTGGAAGACAACAAGCTTACCCCACCCAGGAGCCTTTGTGCTTGCCATTGCCTCCACTGTGATGCATTCTTCCAGCTTGTCCCTCCCTTCTGTCCATTTAGATCTCTGCTCACATATCCCCTCTTCAGAAAAGAGAGGCCTCTTCTGACCCCTTCTCCAAAACCCACTGCTCCTATCACTGTCTATCCCCTTACCATTCCCGGAAACAATGCTTTAATTTGTTAACTTGTCCATGGTCTCTCTCTCTACTAGTATTAGGTTTCCATGATTTTTGACACTTGACTTGTTCACAGCTTTTTTCCCAGGATCTAGAACAATTCTAAGCATGTAGTAATGGTTTAAAAATCTTTGTTGAATGAATGCAGGAGTCCATGTTCCATTTGGGGTTAAAAGATGATTTCTCAAACCTCAGTCACGTAGAAACTTCTTTGTTATGGTGGTAAGTAACAACCTCTTCTTAGGCCTCAGTTTTCCTATCCCTAATATGAAAGACTTAACTTTTGTCCTTGGAAATACAAAAAATGAAATAGTTTGAAAACTTCCTGTATTAAAATTAATTTTAAAAGCTTCTGAGAATCTTGGATTTCTCAAGTAAGCAAGTTACCAAGAAACAAAACAGAGAGGGAATTATTCTGCAAAACATAAACTAGACTGTAGCAGTTGTATGGCAAACTGGAAATGTAGCTTAAAACACAGCCATTTTATGTCCTGTGATGGAGCTGACAGAAATTATCCCTTCAATATACATCATACAGAATCAGCTCAGAAACCATGAATTCACCCCTCAAAATTGTAAAACATATAAGGAAACAACCCTCATAGGCAGGAACTAGCAAGTAATACAAACAACACAATTAGCCCTCTGGTAGTAAATAAGCATTGTATGAGTTGTGTTGGTTGACTTTCCATCACTGTGACAAAATAAAGTAATAAAGGAATAATAATAAATAAAGACATAATAAAGTCAAAAGGAAGAGGGGATTATTTTGGCTTACGGTTTTGGAGGTTTCAGTCCATGGTCAAATTGTTGCCTTTCAGCTTTTGGTGACACAGCACATCGTTGTGGGAATGTGAGGCAGAGGAGGCCTGTTCACCTAATGTGGCCAGGGAGCACAATGAGATAGGAATGGACCAGGATCCCTACAAGGGGACAGCCCCAGTAATCTAATACCCAACTCTAAAAGATTTTACCACCTTTCAATACCACCACAGGCTAGAGCCCCAACTTTTAACATGTTGATGATGGGGCTGTACTTTATATGTCTCGCTGCCTGCAGGCTGCAAATCACTAGTGCTACATGCATAACTGTCCCATCGTGGTACTGCTGGTGGATCCAGCCAGTTGAGTGTGTTAAAACATTGGGTGACATTCAAGATCCAAACTGTAGCAAGTGGTTAGGACTTCCATCCTTGCCCAAGAGTGATTTATTGATTCATCCATTACTTGATTGATTTATTCACTGATTCTTTACCCATTTATTGACCATTTGCTTTATGCCAGGCACTAGGTTGGCACAATAAAGATGAATGAATTATGATTCCATCTTGGGGAAGTTTAGGAAGCCCTATAGCCAATGAGTGGGACTTGAATTCAAGCATCTCTTCTGCCAGACCAGCGCTCTTCCCAGTGGGTGGGAGTTTATGGGTGTTCGTGAATGACTTTTCTGGCTGTGGTTGGACATTGTAGGGAGGGACCTTTCAGCAGAGGAAGTGATGCATCTGACCTAGGAAAGGATTAAACCATTGCAGCACCTCCCTACTGGGGAACATTTGGTGGAGGAGAGGATGTGCTAATGGGAGCACAATCTAGAACAAATCAAGTAGCCTTACCCACACACTATATTAGTCTCCTATCATTGTTGGAACTATCACCACTTTAGTTACCTGAAGTAACAGAAACACATTCTTTACAGTTCTGGAGGCACAGAGTCTGAAATGACTTTGATGAGGCCAACATCAAGGTGTTGGCAGGGCTGATTCCGTCTGGAAAGAGCAGAGGGCGACTCCATTACTTCTTCCCGCTTCTGGTGGCTGTGGGTGTTCATTGACTTGTAGCTGTATCACCCTGACTTCTGCTTCTGTGGCCACATATCCCCCCTTCTGAGGACACTTACAGTCCCCATAAATAATCCAGGATAATCTCCCCCTCTTAAAATCCTTAATTCAGTCACATCTGCAGACTCCTCTTGCTATGGAAGGAAACACTCACAGGTCCCAGGGATTCACTGGCTGCTTTTGGAGGTCGCTAGTCAGTCTTTCACACCTGCAGTTATAGGACCTGATGACACAAGGTGAGCCGGGTTTATCTAAGCACAGTCTAAAAAGGGGGAGACCGAAGGGAACATTCCACTGTTCTATCTTATTTTGTCTCCATGTCTGGGCTCTCTTTGATTTACAAAAAAGTTATTTTTTAAGTCATTATAAAGGACTATCAGGAAAAAATGGTCAGAGGACAAGGGGTAATAATCCAATGAGTAGTTATTTCCTCACTGCCTGCTTTAAGAACTAGAACCATACCATCCTTGTGTGAATATACCACATTTACTTATGACCTGAACTCTTGCACATTTGGGCAGTTTCTGGATGTTTCTTTTCTCTCTTTTTCTCTTGGGAAGCATGCTGCACTGAACACTCTTGTGCACGCTGCATGGTGCACTTGTACACAGTGTCTTCAGGACTGGAATGACCCAGGCCTAGGCTATCTGCATCTTCAACTTACCCAAATAACCTGAGTTAAGCTTCAATGGGCGGATGGGTCTGTTTCTGAGCTCTTGTTCAATGGATCAGTTTCTCTGACCCTGCACCGGCACTACACTGTCTCAATCACTGCAGCTCTACGGAAATTTCTGTCTGACCTTACAAGGGTCCCCGTTTATTCTTCATGAATTGTTTCTCAAAATGGCTTTCCTTCAGCAATGCATATGGTTTCGGTGGTACCGTACCTTTCCCATCACTTGACATTGTCACACGTTAGCATTTTTACCAGTCTAGTACGGTACAGAACACAATCTCATTATGGTTAATTTGCATTTCTCTGAATACTAATGAGACTGAACATCTTTTCATGGGTTTCTTGGCCATTCACGTTCTCTCTTCTGTGAACTGCCTGTTCAAGTCTTGCCAACATTTCTCTCATTCTTGTCTCACTGATTTGAGGAAGTCTTTCAGTATTCTGGATGCCACCCTGCCATCCCTTCTGTGTTACAAATGTGTCCTCTCCCGGTCTGTAGTTTATATTCTCATTTTCTTTATGGCGTGTTTTGGTGAACAGAAGCTTTTAGTACTAATGCAATAAATTTATCAAGTCTATTTATTTATTTTTTACTTATATTTTGTGCCGTTTGTGTCCTAGGAAGCCACCCCTCTCTGAATTCATGAAGTTATTGTTCTGTGTTGCTCTTAGCAGTTTGACAGTTTTCCTATTCATTTCTAATTTCTTAACCCATCTTACGTAGATTTTTGTATATGATACGAAGTAGCCATCCAAAATTTTTTCTTTTTCTCTGTATGAAAACCCCAACTGTCCCAGCACCATTTGTTAGAAAGTTCATCCTTTCTCTGCAGGTCTGCAGTGTCAACCCTATCAGAAATTGAGTTTCTATAATGTGTGGGTCTGTTCTGGGCACATCACCCTGTACTACTGAGCACTTAGTCCGGCATTGCACTGGTCCCATGCTGTTTTATTTTTTTGGTGTCAGGAATCGAACACAGGGCCTTGTGCTTGCCAGGCAGGCACTGTGCTGCTGAGCTACATCCCCGGCCCCCATACTGTTTTAATTACCAAAGCTTTAGGAAAAGTCTTGATACATGTATGGCATGGCAAGTTTTACAACTTAGTCTTAGTGTTTTAGTGCTTTTCTTTTCCACATACATGTTTAGAATTACCTTAGAATTGCGTGTTATGACACTAATATACACACTCAAAAAATCATTGGTATTTTCATTGGAATAGCACTGAATCTATGGAACAATAGAACATTCATATTTTTGAGATACTGAGTGTGCCAACCCATAAACACAGTATCTACTTTTGTTTATTTTGGTCCTCTTTAATGACTTCCAATAAAATTTTATAATTTTTGCTCTAAACATCATGCACATCGTTTGTTAGATTTACTCCCAGGTATTTGATATTTGTTGATGCCAGTGTATTTAGTATCTTAATACAGTTTTCATCTTCCGATTTTATTAAAGAATGCAGCCTTGGTGAAGTTTAGACTCTTTTGGGTTTTCCAGTAGTCACGTCATCTGAGAGGAGTGCAGCGCTGCCTCTAGCCATTCTTTACCCCGCCTCCTCCCCTTACTGCCCTACTTAGGATCCCCAGTGCGTGGTGTCTAAAAGTGGGGGAGGCACTCTTGCTTTGTTCCTGACTCTAAAAGGAATGCTTTCAACATTTCCCCCTATCGTGCCTGTTGTAGGGTTTGCAGAAATGCACTTCATCTCTTTAAAGTGATAGTTTGCTAGGAGTTTTTATAAGCAGTGATGCTGTATTTTATTTCCTGCTTCTAGTCAGATAGTCTTCAATCTGTAAAGTGGCAAATTGTATTAATTAATTTTGTTGTTAAATCCACCTAGCCCTCCGGGATTAACTGTGGAGTAGTTTGTGCAAGATTGGATTTCTTTCTTGAATGATTAACACAACTCGCTAGTAAAATCAGCAGGGCCAATTACTTTTTCTACGGGAGGATTATCAACTACTGATTCCATTTCTTTAACAGTTATAGATTTTCTCTGTTTTCTGAGTCAATATTATTTTACAGTTTCGTTCATGTTTAAAACATATTGACAGCTAACAATCTTGCTTCTGCACCTCATTCCTTTCTCCTGTCCTCCTCGCACTCATCCGATACGTTAGATGTTTTTCCTGTGGCTTTCATATCTCTGCATTTGTTCTGTCTTCTGTCACTGGCTGCATTATGAATAATTTTCTGCATTTCTGTCTCCTCAGCCATATGTAATCAGCTGCTGAACATATCTGTTGGTTTTAAAATTGTAATTATTATATTTTAGAAACCCTATTTAGTTCTATGCCAAAACAGCTTGGCCATATTATATGATGTCTGTTCCTTCTGTATATTTTAAATCCACTTTTATCCCTTTCAAGATATTTAGCATATTTATGTTGTATTCTGATTCTATGAGTCTGATAATTGTAGCATCTAAAATACGTTTTGAAGGACAGTTCAGCCATCTTTTGTTTCCCTTGGCTCTCAGTCAAGGTTCATTGTGTGTTTTGTGACTTTTAGGACATTATCTGCAGGAATTGTTTGAGGCCTGGGTTATCGGTGAATTCCTGTGATTTGCCTGGTGCAATATCAAACCACTAGAAAACAAATTCCCCTCCCCTCCTGTACTAGGGACTGAATCTTCACACTGAACTATACCACCAGATGTTTTTTAAATTTTGAGACAGAATCTTGCTAAGTTGCCAAGGCTGAGCTTGAATTTTCAGTCCTCCTGCCTCAGCCTCTAGAGTGTTGGGATTACAGGCATGTGCTGTCACACCTGGTGATAGATTTTTTATTTGACCACTCAGATAATGTAAATTTGGGCTGTCAATTTATGTGAGTAGAGTGGTTACAGCTTCTCAGGAAACATGGTTTCCTCTCTACTTGCTGCTATTTTTGTTTCTGATACCTTCAGGCGTGGTAGCAAGCTTATCTGTGCTTTACTCTTTCACAGGTGGTGTAGTTCTTTTGAGGCCTTCCGTCAGTAGTAGTTCCCTAGGGCTGGTCTCACAAAGTAGCGTCAAGTGGTGGCTTAAGACAGAAGTTCCTGCTGGGGATATAGCTCAGTGGCACAGCGCCTGCCCAGCCAGCTTGAGGTCCGGAGTTTGATTGCCGGTACCTAAAAAAAAAAGATAGAAGTTGCATCTCTCACAGTTCTAGCGCCTGGAAATCCAAGCTCGGTGCAGTGGCAGGGCCACACTCAGTCTGGAGGTTCGAGGGGAGCGTCTGCTCCCTGCCCTTTTCTTAGCTCCTGGTGGTTGTCAGCCTTCCTTGCCCTTCCTTGGCTCATAGATGCGTCACTTTCATCTTTGTTAGCATTGTCACATGGCAACCTCCCTATGTGCGTGCATCTGTGTCCTGTTTCCTCTTCTAAGGACACCCGTCTTATGAGACTACGGCTCACCCTAATGACTTCATCTTAACTTGATTACATCTACAGAGACCCTGTTTCCACGGAAGGTCACATTCCCAGGTCCTGGGGTTAGGACTTCCACATATCTTATTCAGGGAGACTTAATTCATAAAATGTTTCAAGCTTTTCAGAAAGACACCCCAAGCCAGTATTACTCAGGGTGTGATCTGGGACCCTGCAGAGTCACATGGGAATTTATTGGGAATGTAAGTTCTCAGGCCCCCGGATCTCCTGAATGAGAGCCCTGGAGGGTGGAGCGTGAGGATCTGTGTATGGAAAAGATCTCCAGACCTCATAGGTAGCCTGTGGTTTAAGAAGCTTTGTCTTCTACACTTGATACCCATCATGAACCAAAGTTCAGAGCTTCAGTTCAGCAAGTGTTCCTCATTCACTTTTCTGGGGCGCTGCTTTGACTCAGTTTTGGCCTCCATGCACCCTTACATTGACATGGTATATCAGTATGTTAGAAAAATCTGTACTGATTACATTTTCAAATTTGAAAATCTTTGAAATTCATAGACAAGTTGAAAGAACAGTATAACGAATGCCTATATTCTTGTGAGCATGCCAGCCTCCCTCTCTTTCTATATAAATATGCACATCTCTCTCCTGCCAAGCTATCTGGAAGTAGGCTGTAGACACCGCACCACTGCACCCTGAATAGTTCAGAATGTCACTCAAGGACAAGATTATTCTGCTGTACCAGTGGTTCTGAAATGTGTTGGTCTTGGGCCCTTTTTCATTCTTAATTTAAAAAAAAAAAAACAACAATCTTTTCTTTGTGTGGCTTATATCTTTCAGCATATTAAAAATATTAAAAATAAAGAGATATTTCAAAATATGTACTCATTAATTATTTTTTACTCATTTATTTAAAAAGAACAATAAAAAGCTATTATGTGTTAGATATCACATTTTTATGAAGAGTAATTCTATTTCCAGGAATAACAAAAAAGCAGCAAGAAAAAGGCATCCTACATTTTTGTGAGACTTTTTTTTTTTTTACTTTCATTCTGTTGGTACATTTTAGATATATATAATGATCACATTCACAGGGAGTTTGTACCTGTACAGGATATATCTTTATAGAGAGCCCTTCCAAGTCCTTGTCTCGGCCCATGTATTTGTAATCCCATGAAAAGTTATTGGAACCCTAGTGGGTTAGTTCCAATCTACCACTTCCAGTGCAACCCATGGCGAGAATAAAGACACTGAGGCATATTTGTAGTTATGGGGAGCCAAAGAGTCCTAAGTCCAGCCATGATGATGGCTATCCAGAACAAAGGCCTAGACCCAGGGCCGAACCCAGGTTTTATTCATTCATGAAGAAGGGAGTGGCTTGAGGATGAGTGACCATGAGAATGGCAGGAAGTACGTGAGTGCCATGAGCTGGGCTGGGTAGGAGGCCTGAAATCACCTCTGCAAATGCAGAGAGAAGGATATGCAGAAAGAGTAATCTGCATAACCCAACTGAGATAGTATCTAATGTTTTGGGGTTGGTGCTTCAGCTCTGATGTGTAATCTTTCAAATCCTAGGAAGTCATAACCTCTATCTCAAGGCTCAATCCCACCCCACAGCAGCCAACAGTGTGGAGCAATGGCTCACACATCCCGCATTATCTCGGCTCACACGTGGGAACAACGGGGGTGGGAGGTGCTGGAGAAACACATCTGCTGTCTTCGAAGACTACCATCAGCACCTCAGCTAGACCGATACGCATTGCTTAAAGCCAACTGAAGGGATAGGGAAAAGTCACAGTCAGCTCTGTACATGTCAATACAAGGAAATAGGGTCAGCCTCAGCCAAAGTGGAGTTGCTCCTCTTTCAAGGAGAGTCACCTAGGTGACTCCATATCTTGCTGCTTCTTTTTTTCCCATCCCCCTCCCTCCTTTCAACCCCTCTCCCGCTCCTTATTTACAAAAGCTTTGTTTCCATTTTCTCTTTCTATTGTAAGACTCTTTCATGTCAAGGTTACATGTAATAGCTATCAAGCCTGAAGAAGGAGGATCATAAGTTCAAGCCCAGCCTGGGCAACTTAGTGATTTATCAAGGCCCTAACTCAAAAAATAGAAATTAAAAATAAATTGGACTGGGGGTGTGGCTTGGTGTGAAGGCCCCAGGTTTGATCCACAGTACTCTTCCCTCCCCCCAAAAAGGTTAATTATAATGTGACATCAGACACCTTATTAATAAATGTTGATCTTCATTATACTTTGAATGACTCTTAGTCATGCATTTGGGAATGATTTTGTAACATCATGCACTGGTCATTTGGAAACTATTGCTTCTCTGAGTTAAATGAAGACCTTCTCGGTGTTGACATGTTTTGTTTTACAATATCAAAAATAAAGTTTGTTCATTTCATTTTGAGTTTCCTCACAAAAGTCTGAAGTGTTGGAATGCTGGCAGGTTCGTGATAGTGAATACAAACATTTTGAAATTCCTATCTTTGCTTGCAATCTCAAATTTTATCATTAGCCACAAACACTATCTGTAGGTAATAGGTTAACTTGTTCATTTCCTAGAAAATGCCTGATGCCCAAGTCCTTTGTCAGTCACTTGGCAACAGCGGTGTTCCTTGGAGGAGGGGTTGATGCAGTACATCCCTCTGCGACACGTGTGTGTCCTCAAGGTGGTTATCGTACTCTGGTATGCAGTAGAGGTACTTTCTGTGTGTTTCCCATATCATTGCAGAATATTAAGAACACCGGTACTCAAGCGTCAAGATTAATTAAAGTGATGGATTTTACTGCAGCATCCATGATATTCTCGAATGGAAAAGGGGCCTTTTTTTCTTCTGAGTCATGGTGACGAATACAAAACTACCGGTGGGGTTCGGAGCCCTGGTTTGTGCAAAGCAGCAGCAGCAGCAGTTGCACTCTTCCCTGGTTTTGCACCATTAGTGCAAATTCAAAAGAGTCAAAAGCAGATGTCTTAGTATTGTTAAAATTACCCTGATCTCAGGGGCCCTTTAAAAGGGTCTTAGGGTCACCTGGGAGTCTGTGGATCATACTTTAAGAACCATTCACTGTCTATTACAAAACCATTTCCGCACCTGAGAAAACCAACTCTAACTCCACAACTTCATCCAGCGTATGGTCTGGATGCAAACCATTGCTGTGTGAATGATACTTTATCACCATTTTTTCCTTGTTTCTATTTGGGTCCAGTTAAAGTTCACATATTGACTTCGACCATTATTTCTTCTGACCAAGCCAGAACAGTGTCCCTGATGTCATGGAGTGTCCAGGCTGGCTGTGATGCAGAAGGTTCTGGGTTTGTCAGACTTGTTCTTGTGCCTAGACTCAGGGCAATTGAGGTGGCTAGAACACCATGTTCACGATGAGGGGCCTGGCAGGAAGACACTCTGTGTGTTAAGCCACCTCACAACTGGTGATGAACACTTAGCAAAAGATCTTTTAAAAATTTTAAATCCATAATGTTTAGTTGTTTTCAGTGGGAGATTTAACCAAAGTATCTTGTCTGATGCTGTTGGAAACTATGGTCTCCTTCCAAGCCTCCATTTTTGAGATTTGCAGATGTATCATAATTCCTTTGTTTCAAAAGTACAACTCGTGCTGGGTTGCATAACTTACAGTGGAACTGGCTTCAGGTGAGGCTTGATCTAGCTACTCAGGATTGGCATCAAAGCAGCTCTGCAGTCTCTCCTCTGCAACCCTTGGTGCCTGTTTTATGTTAAGGTTTGCTCACCTTGTGGACGAGAGTGATGGCTTCCAGCAGCTTCTGTGGGCTTGAATTTCTCACTTGTGTCTAGTACATAGTAGGCATCTAGAATGTAGCCCCTGTGGAAGACAAATAGCTTCTCTTGCAGAGTCCTTAGCAAGCATCTTCTCTGATTTTGGTCAGAAGCCTGTCACCGAGCCAGTTCCTTGGGGGGATGGGATTGCTGTCTGACCTAAACCAGCCATGACCAAGGCATAAATATGTACAGCTTTTCCAAACACAGGGCTTCTGTGGGATGGGAGAACATCTGAAAGCCAACTGATGACCAAAGAAGCCCTTAGCATCTGTAATACACAGCCCTTTTCTGAGTGCCTACTGTGTGAAAGGTATTGTATTACGTTGTTTATTCATGCAGTAGTTGCACTGTCATTGGGCTTTAGTGAGCCACTACTGTGGGCCAAGTGTGGGTCACCGAGGGAAGCAGAGGGAGTCGTTGCTGTCACGGTGTTTTTCATGTGAAGTTCTGTGGTTTCTTTAATACAGCACTACTATAAGCTGGACATGGCTCTCTTTCTCAGATGATAAAACCATAACCCAGGGCTAGATAGATGTCCCCGTGCCACCTAGTAAGTTAGTGGGGCCCCAGATACAGCATCACCACCTAGCACAGGACTGGGTGGGGCTCAAGAGTGTCCTAACTCTACCCCTGGTGAACTATGACACTTGGAGCTGGGCTGTGCGGCTTAGGGCCTCCCTGAGGGAGGTGGGGCTGCACCTGCTGGTGGGCATGTTCCCTGATGGTCACACCGTCCCATGCTCAGAACTAGGTAGGCCCTCCAGAGATGCAGGAGCCTATGGGGTCTCTGGGCTTTATGATAAGGAGCTGTTGTGGGGCAGGAGCCCAAGGAGGAGCCTGAGGAGCTGCTTCCCTGTGCACAGCTCGGGGAAAGAGCAGGTAAGGAGCACAGGATCGGCCGGTGAGTTGTTACTGGGGATTCTGCTCACACAGGGCCAAGAGGAGGAATTTAATTTGCTGTAGGAGATGCCCTTGTCCGTCTTCCTCTGTAACAGGTTAGCCCTGTTGCTGGGTCTCCTGTCCTGGCCAGCTTGGTCCCAGGCAGCCTGCTGAGCCACCTGAACCTGCCTCATCTCAGAAGAGGCTGGAATCCAAAGTCTGAGGTCAGCCTGGGCCAGCCGAGCCCTGCAGGGTCCTCTGAGACATGACAGGCTCAGCACTTCCCCAAGGCAGCTCATCGAGCTTAATGAGGCTCTGGGTGGGGAGGTGGTTTCCCTGCAGGGTATGGGCAAATTCCCCAGCTGACACAGATGCCTAGGCAGCCGAGCTGCTGCCACTGGCTGAATAGATGAGGTCAGGTGTGCTTGGGCATGCTGGGCACCAGGCAAGGAGCTATGAGGCTGGGTGAAGTCACTTGGGGTGGGGGCTCTGATCCCAGGAGAACTTGGAGAGGTTTCCTAGGTACATAGCACCACTTGCTGTGGGTTAGTGTTTTCTTTGTAGGGGTATGCTCTTTGGCAGTTTGCAAACTGCTTTCACCTGCATTACGGGATCCAAGGCCATGAATGGTGACTCCTGGGCTGAAACCAGCCTGTGGGTGCTTGCTGGGCTTGTGGTGTTTTAGATTTGAATGAGTTACCAACATTTAAAATGGATATATGGGGCATCAGAATCCAATTTCTGGCTTCTTTTCCACCTGAAGATCTGGCACCACAAGGTGATTCCAGCAGGGTGGGATCAGCCAGGGTTTGAGGTGCTGTCTCTGGGGGAGCACGTGCTCCCTGATCCATTCAACCTCCCCCCGGACCAGTTACTGCAGGCTGCTGGTGGCTGCTGTGTCTCCTCTTACACCTGGTCTCTTCTGTCTCTGGCCTGGCTGTTGATTCTGTATTTCCAGAGCAACCTCAGGAGGCTGGCATCAGCATCCCTGTTTTGCAGTGAGGTAACTAAGGCTCAGACTGGTTTCAGCATGTTACGCAGGGAAATAGTCACGGCCTGATTGTGTCATGGCTCTGCCACTTAAGAACTCTGTGATTTTGGGTGAGTGCCTTGCCCTGGACAAGCCCAGTTTTCCCATTCATAAAATGAAGGATTGGGGTCTGGTAGTACATTGCTCAACATAAGAAGCAGCTGAGGTCCAGAGACTCGAGGAGAGAAGGAAGGGAATGAGGGAGGATGGCCGAGCAACATAGCTGAGAGTAAAGGAACCTTCAGAAGGATCTCTGACAGCTCACTTTAATCCATTTACTTTTCTTTTCCTTCTTTATTTTTCTTTTTCCTGTACCAAGGACTGAACATAAGGCCTTCACACTGAGCCACAGCCCGAGCTCTTCTTACTTTGAGAGAGGGTCTCACTAAATTCACTAAGCTAGCCTTGAACTTGTGATCTTGCTGTTTCCTCTTCCCAAGTAGTTGGGATTACCAGCACGTGCCATCACACCTAGCTCCGGTTGCTTTTTCTGTGACATAAGCTCTCTCTGTATCCCTGGATGTTCAATAAAATTGATTGTTCACACTAAGAAGAAAAGGATGAGGAATAGCTAAATGCTCAGCATTTTCCCCACCTGCTTTGACATCTGCCACACTGAGTTCTTGGCAGCAGTTACCAGAGGGACAGTATCTGCGCCTCATTCTCCTAAGCGGAAAGGCAAACAGATCTATTTACCATAATAAAAATAAATGCTTTTATCAGCGCAGATCTGCACTTTATGTCAACTGTTGCATTAGCAGCTTGTGTACATTGTTTCACTTGACCCGACGGTAGCCCCATCGGGTAGTGTTATTTCCATTTTTCTGGTGAGCATTTTGAGCTTCAGAAAGGTTAAAGAATGTTCCCAGCTTTTAAACATGAGAGGCAGGAGTCCAATTCCAATCTCTGTTTTCTGTCTTTGTGTTATCTTTGCTTGAATGTTGCTACGCAATCCCTGCAAAAGGATTGCTCCCAGTGCAGGGTGGTGATAGGTTTGCACCTGCAAGCAAGAGGAATCATGAACATGCAGAAGTACTGTGCGCTAGACTAGCTGATCTGGCTGCATGGAGGAGGAAAAGGTCTTCCCAGCGCAATTGGGATTCCCTTCTCTGGGGCAAAGAGGCCCGCGCCAGGCAGTTTGAGGTTAGATGCCCTGGTGAGAATGTGCCAGCTGTGTTTGAAAGACCAGAGGCTTGAACGGAAAAGTAGTGTAGCATCATCTTGGGAGTTCGGTTTGAGGTAGGCTTTGAGATCAAAGTGTAGAACTTTGCTTTTGGATAAGGGCCAGCCAGTGAAGGTTTTATCAGGAGGATGAATGGGAAAGCAGTGTATTTACATGAAGTTTGGAGTAACGGGTTGAATGCATGTCTTGGCAGAGGGAATGGAAAAAGAGGGCTGAACTGGTAAAGCAGCAAAACAGAAATGATGGGACTTGAATCCCACGTGCGTAAATTGGAAGGAATTTGGGAAGTCGTGTAGTCCTGTCATGTCCCAGTTTCGGGCCTCCTGTTTGGGTGTCAGGTTTGACAGCTGCACATCAAGCCACTACAGTGCCCGGGGGCAGAGCATCTCAGCGGCCTCTGAAGCCAGTGCAGAAGGGACAGGGCGCTCAGTGCCTGTACTGGGTTGAACAGAGTGCCCTACCTCCTACAATTCATGTCTACCCAGAGCCTCAGAACGTGACCTTATTTGGAAATAGGGTCTTTGCAAATGTTTTATCGGGTTAGGGTGAGTACATACTGGATTGGGGCCAACCCTATCCCAGTGACTGATGTCCTTGTAAGAAGAAGGAAATTTGGGCACAGACTGAGACCTGCAAGAGAACACCATGTGACAACTGAGGCAGAATTAGAGCGAGGCCTCCAGGGGCTAAGCAATGCCAAGGATTGCTGGAAGCCATGCAAGACCTAGGGAGAGGCCGGGGAGGACGAGGGAGTGGAGCCCTGCTGCCACTGTAGTTTCAGAGTCTAGCCTCTAGAACTGCGAGAAGATAAATGTCTGTTGTCCAAGTAGCACAGGTTTGTGCTACTTTGTTGCTGCAGCGGTAGGAAAGAAGGGCAGCGTCCCTTACCTTGAGACACTGTGGGCCGCTTCAGGCTTCCCTCTTGCAAGAGGAAACAAGGGCAGCCAGTGCAGCTTGTATCCCCATGCTTGTATCTTTCCTATCTGGAGCTCACACTCAGCTTAATAGTATATTCTAAAGTTGTGCAGGGATGTTCAGGACCCTCCACAGTGTCATCCTAGATGACCTTAGTGTTTACTCTTCCACTGTTTTGCCATTGCTCCTCTCCTCTGAATGCCTGCTCTCCTCCTTTCTCCTCAGGTATATTTTGCCCACCTTTAATGCCAACTGATTCTTCCCTGGACCATTTCAGTGTAATGTAGTTTTTTTTTTTTGTTTTTTGTTTTTGAGATAATGTCCTGCTAAGTCACTGAGTTGCCCAGGCTGGGCTCAAACTTGTATCCCTCCTGTCTCTGTCTCCCAGAGAGCTGGGATTGCAGGCATGTGGAATCTTTGTTCTGCAACCTCAAAGCGCACTCCGCTAACACTTGCTATTCATCAGCATCCTACACAGCTGTCTGGAGACATTCTGTACGCTTTCATATTTAAGTCATTAATTTTTAAAAACTTACTATCATTGCTGCCTTGCCTCTTGGATCACTTCAGTTCCTTAAAGGCAGACAGCCCCGTTTTTGCTTCCTTTTCTCCTCTATTCACTTTGCATATTGTTATTGAGGGAAGGTGATCTTTCTGGTTTGGAAAGATTAGAAAGAAAAAAGGACTTGGAGAGCAAGCTTCTGGACCTGTTGGGTGAATAGCATACTCCTGTACTTACAAGGGAACGACATGTCCGTATACGTCCTTGGAGTACAAGTTCCCATTTTTGTCCTAGCAGTTTCAGCCTTATTTATCCCTAAAGTGACAACTGAGTCATGAGCACCATCCAGGTGCCCATTTCTATGATGGGCCATTGAGAAATCATGGCAAATAAGGCAGGCATGACCTTATCTTTAATATGTGTTTAGTTTTGTGGGAAATACTGAGCAAGAAGTGACTATTTCATGACCTGATTTTCTGTGACTTTGCATTCAGATAGCAAAGTACAGGCAGGCCTGCTGATCTTGATGGGCTCCTGTGGCCATGTTTATCCCTGGCCCACCCTCTCCACTTGGCTAGGACTGATTGGAGCAGAGGTAGACACCTGACACAAGCTGAACCAGTCATATTTCCCCTCTCCTGGAAATACAGATGCAAGATTCAGAGGCAGCCAGTTGCTGCAGACTGAATTGCGTTCTCCCCACTCTAATTCATATCTTGGAGCCTTAACTCCGAATGTGCTAGTATTGGAGATGGGAACTTCGGGAGATACAGGGAGTCACAAGGGTGGGACCCTTTAATGGGACTAGTATCTTTTATAGAAAGAAACTTGCTCTCCACCCCTTTCCACTATGGGAGAAGAACACAGCAAAAAGACAGCAATCTGAAAGCCAGGAAAAGAGCCCTCAGTGGAACCTGACTGGGCCAGCAAGCTGATCTCAGGCTTCCAGCCTCCAGAAGTGTAGGGAAATACATTCCTGCTGTTTAAGATTCTGAGTCTGTAGTACTTTGTTATAGCAGTGTGAGCTTACTGCCGTTGCAGTTGTTCATGAGGCAGGGACTGTAAGGAGCAGGAGGCAGGAGGTGTGGAAGCTGTCTTGTGCTGTTTGGATCGAAGAACCAGCTACATGAAGAGCATGTGGGCTGTGATTTCTTTCTCATCTGGCCTTGAAGTCTCTCTTGAGAAGAGTGGCTGTGAGCCAAGATAGCCTCTCTAGGAGAACCTTGACCCCAGGCACATTAGGTTTGCCAGTGTCAGTCAGGCGGGACGCAGTGAGGAGGTGAAGTCAAAATGTACAAAACAGAAGAAATTTATTACTGAGATCCCAAAGAAGTGAGGGATGCCAACGAGGGATCAGTGGGAAGTCTAGAGACCACAGGAAACTCAAATGATGGGTACAGGTAAGAGGATGGCACAGAAAGAAACATCTTGTAGGACTGTGCCTTCATTAAGGCCCACAGGTTAGTCTTTATGCTTTCCTGTGGGGATTGTGGGCTGGTTGTTGGCTGAAGAAATTGCATGTCAAGGAAGAGCTTATTTACCTGACTCTGGAGTTGATTCTTGGATTTTAATCATAGTCAGCAGCTCTAGGATCTGTTGGATTTGGGGTCAGTGGAATGAGGAGCAAGCAGGCTGCCCACTACCAGGCAGAGAGAGGTTTTAATCAGGCCAAAGGTGACAGGGCACCGCTGGGTTTCAAATACCAATGAGGCCTAAAAAATGGATCCCAAAGCAGCAACTGTGTTAAACAAATGTATGACAGTATGGAAAGTGGGTCAGGTGAGGAGGAGAAATAACAGAAACTTTCAGAGAATGCCCAGGTGACAGAAATGCTGTCTGGCTTCCCTGGGGCCCTCCAGGGCCTAGTTCTCCATGTTTACAAGGCCCAGCTGCCCTTGAGTCATGCACTGCTGTGGTGGCCTCTCTCTGTCACTTCCACAAGCTTGAGTCCATTTCTGCTACCTACAACCAAAAGATCCTCTAGGGCAGTCCTGCTGCGACATCTGTCATCCCACTGATGGTCAGGGCTGATTGGGCCCATCTGGCTGGCCAGGCGGTGTCCCCTTCCACCCTCACTGCTCCATGTGTGTCCCTTCCAAAGTTGCATGCTTGGTCAGAGAGAACGACCACCCGCGATAGAGAAGGACCGTTTCCTTTGTCAAGGGTATATGAGTAGCTGCACTTCCTTGCTACAATCTCCAGACAAGTTCTCAAAAGAACCTCTGCCAAGACCCTTGCCATTGTACAGGTGAGGAAACCAGAGCGCAGAGGACAGAAGACAGCCTAGGTACACTGGTGAGTTACCAGCACTCACAGTGCAGCCAGGTATTCAACCCAGTATGCTGCACTCTGCCCTCAACTGTCACAATGAACTGAGGAAACAGACCCAGGGCAGCTCTGGAACCACAAGGAGAAGCGCTGTTATTCCTCTACCACCTGCCCTTTAAAATGTGTTCTGCATTCTGTCATTTTTGAAAGTGCCTTTGCAACATCCAGTGTGTTTGTCCCTTTTCTCTGTAATCCTGTCAGGTGGTGTAGCAAGGCCATTGCCACTTACATTGTTGCTTTTGGATCCTGCATCTGAGAGATTCTTAGCAGTGTCCCTTGGCCAGCAACCAAGATCTCCCCATGCCTTTGTGTTCTTTGCATCTGTCTTCCTTTTGTTCTTGTAATCAGACCCACATTTATCTCTCAAGAACAGGTGGTCTTCTGGGAGCCCTGTCGTAGGAGTGCCTGATACCCATGCCCTGTTTGCCTCCTATGCTTATTTTAAGATACAGTTTTAAAATGAGTTCGTTGACTGTAAGATATGTAAAAATAGAAATTATCAGTACTTCCACCATCCTACCCCAACTGCCAATAACATTACGGACAATCTTCCTAGTAGTTTTCTACTTGTGAACTTAATTTGTGAAAATATATATTTGTAATTATGCATATTAAATATTTTGTGTTCCACTTTCCTCCTTACATGGCACTAGAAACAATTTTGTACAGGTTTACATATTTTGTAAGACTTTATTCATTCTCTAAGTTGAACGTGATTTAACATAAATCCTGTTATGCATGAATGGTCCTAAGTAAGTATAGGCAACATAAGCTTCATGCCTTGATTTGTTAGACATTTAAGTTGTCTCTAATTTTTTTGTGTGACTATAGGTAATAGTACAGTCTTTACTGTGATTTTTTTGTTTTTTTGATGGGGGGATGCTTTTCTCTATGGTTGATTCCATAAAGTAGAATTATGGATAAACAAGTGTGGCTCTTTTAGGGGACATTTTATATACTTCATCAAATTCCATTTGGGACAAGGAATGCTGATTTACCCACACACCCTTACTAGCAGTGAGAAAGCTGTCAGAATTTTAGTGTACATCTTTCTATCCTAGCCTCTGAAAAAGTTAACATGTAAGACTAGAGACACATGTTCTGTTGGTGTTCTTTGAGGTCCATTAGGAGAACTACTCCCAATCACCAATTTGTAGATTAAATAACACTCACCAAGGGGAAGGGAAATGTGTTTTGTTCTTCCATTTGATTTGGTGCTCATGAATTTCTTCAGTTGTTCTTTGTCATGGAAATATTTTATTTCTCCATTAATTTTGGAGGATAGTTTTGCAGGGTACATCTGTCTGGGTTAGAAGTTGTTTTCTTTCAGGACCTGAAATACTTCACTCCAAGCTCTTCTTGACTTAATGGTTGTGTTGAGAAATCTGCTGATTCTGATGGGCTTTCCTTTATAGGTGATCTATTTCTTTTCTCTAACAGCTTTCAGTATTCTGTTCTTTTGCTGAATTTCTGGGATCTTGATTATTTGTCTAGGTGTAGATTTATTTTGGTTATGGCTAATTGGAGTTCTGTATGCCTCACTTTTGTGTATGTCAGATTCTTTTTCCATGCTTGGGAAATTTTCTGCTATTATTTCTGCACAGTCTTTTTGTCATTTGTGTTGACTCTTGCTGTTTCATTGGCACCTATTAGTCTTATATTGTTTTTCTTTGCATAATCTTGCAGGTATTGAATTGTTATTTCCTGGTTCCTTGTTATTTTTAAGAGATCTTTCCTTTCACAATCATTAGCTACAATGCTGTCTTCAAGGTCTGAAAGTCTATCTTCAGCTTTGTTCAAGCAGTTTGGCCAGCTTTCAATGGAATTTTTCATTTCCTAGATATCTCTTTGAATCTGTTTCATGCATTCTAATTCTTTCCTGTATTGCTCATTCAAGGTTTCCATAATTTTTTATGCTCCTCTATTTTGTTTATCTATGTCTTCTTTAGATGTGCTGAGCAATTTTTTCATTATGGTTGCCAGTTCTTTTGTTACTGAGAGATTATTTCTGATCTGATGTCTTCTATGGCCTGATGGAGTTGTTTCTTTACTTCAGTTACTATGATTTTAGAAATTTTAGATGTGTGACTTCCGAGCTGTTCTATGTCGATGTCTCCTGGACTTGTTCTGGGTGGGGTGGAGGTCTGAGATTGCATTTTGCCCCTTTATTTTGTCATTTTCAAAGATCCTGAGGTTCCCTGGGGCTCAGCCTCACTCCTGTGATGGTGTGGTGGGGGAGCGGAGTGAGGCTCCTGAAGCTCCCCAGCGTGGCTCCTGTACTAGTGGAGGGAGCTGTTCTTCCATTTGATGAGTAGCTGTTTGTTTCCAGTATATGAATACATATTGCCAGTGTGATACTGTAGATAGTACTGTGTAAAAATCCTTCAGTTATTGTCACTCACTGATTTTTTTTTTGATGGATGAGTAAAGACTAGGTAATAATTTAAGCAAACTGGAAATATTTCATTATGATCATATTTTTCAAGCAAAAAGTGGGAAAATGGAGAACTTGATTGTCATCATGAAAGTATTTTTGTGTTCTCTGTGTTTGGGGTAGAGCTTTTTAATCCAGGGTGGTGGGACAAAGACTCTGTTTGGGCACTAAAGAGATTTGGGAGGTAACAAGTGTACAGAGTGAACACAGTGAAGACTAAGGATGCATATGGCCTGTGAATTGGTAGATATGGGCCAGATTCCAAGGTCCTGGAAAGTCAAGCCCAGGAGTCCAGAAAATATTTAAGACTTTGTATGAAATCATTCAAAAGCATTGAGCAGGATGGGAATGAAAAATGTTAAAATAGTTGATAAAATGGTAAAAAATAGTAGGGAAGGTTTTAAAATTAAGTTAAATATATACTTGTCATCTGTTGTAGCAATACATTTACTCAGGAGAAGTGAAAATATGTCCACACCAACACAGATTTACACAAATGTTCCTGGAAGTCTCAGGTCCTGAGCAGGAAGGTGGCCTAAAGAGGGCTGTACTGCAAGCCTCTGAATCTGGCAGAGATGGGCAAGGTGGACCAAAAGAAGGTACCTGGTGAGGACACCTTCAGAGACCCCCAGGTGTGAGACAGAGAGGCCAGGGGTGTGGAAGGGGTAAGAAAGGGCTGGCTGAATAGAAGGGTTCCCTCAAGGGAAAAGTCCAAGGCATACAGCCTGCTTGACGTAGGTGCCAAGGGAGAGAAAGAAGAGACAGGCAAGTGGCAGATGGTGATGTCACAGATGACAGAGGGAGGCTGTGGGCTTCCTGGTGTGGTCCTTGGGGCTTTGTTATTCCCCAACTCCCCTTAGAGCTGCCGAATCGCACACTCTGGGGATGGGCCCAACCAGCTGTGTTTTCACAAACTTACCTGGTGATTGCCATGTACCCTCAAGTTTGAGAGACATCAAAATAGGAAAACTAGTCTGAGGTGAAGGTGTGTGATCCAAGGGGAAACGTCCAGCAGTAGGCTTCAGAGGGAGGGAGTTGGAGTTCAGGGACAGGAGTGGCTGGGCTTGTGTGGGTGCCCAGGTTTGCCATTTGGTGGATGAGGACCAAGGGATGGAGGAAGCACCCTGGGAGGAAGTGGACACAGAGAAAGGCAAAGGCTCAGGGCAATCTTGAGGCTGTTGAGTGAGACCTTTTTGGTTGGGAGTAATAGAAACTTGCTGGGGCAGCCTTGGAGCCATGAGGTAGGCACAGGTCAGAACCCAAACAGCTTTAGTGTCTGTTTCTTTTTTTTTTTTTTTTTTTTTTTTTTTTTTTCAGTACCGGGAATCGAACTCACAACCTTGCGCTTGCCAGGCAGGCACTGTGCCACTGAGCTAAATCCCCACTCCCTAGTGTCTGTTTCTGTTCTTCCTTTTAAGAAAATTATCTGACCAATATCTATGCAAACCCTCACAACGCACTTGGTCTAGGTACCTGTGATCAGCTAAAACAGACTTGACTTTGCCTATGTGGAGCATTTGTCTTTTTTCTCCCTTCCTTGCTGTCCATCTTGGCATGAAGGCTTGACTCTACTTCTCTGTTCCATTTTTCTCACTGTAGACATCAATCTCTTGGTGAATATTTTGCCAGATGTGGCCACTCTGCATCTGCTTTACAGTCTGTATTTTAAGTAACTTGCACACATCCCATTTCTGATTCTAAATTCCTGAGGGGAGAAACATCTATAAGGCCCAGCGTGGCCCAACCTTGGTCACATCCTCTCTGGCTGGAAGCAGATGCCCAAGCAATAGGGGTGGGAGTTGGTGGCACTTCTAAGAGGAGGAACATGCCTGTGCCAGAGTGCAGTGTTTGCATCTTTGCTGGTGTGAACTGTGGGGAAAATAGTCTTTGTTTGCCTTTCATAATGAACTTGACAGAGCCCTCCAGCACTGATGTGGCTGCTTCCAGAGAGGAGGTGCCACATGGGTTTGTGTGTGTTGCTTACTAGAAATTCTTATTTTTAGGGAGAAGTGTGTTGGCACAGAGAGGACCAAAGGAAACACTGTTTTTTCTTTTGGAGGTGGGAGGATAGAGGACCTTTGAAGTTGTCCCACCACCCTGAGAGTCGGCAATTACAAAGGAAGCACAGCTAGGGCAGCTGATCCTAAAGGATGTGTTCTTGGCTCAGGGGGAGAAAAGAATATTTCTCCTGTGTTCCTTCCTCTTAGCCAAAGTAGACTCATCTTTCATGTAGTTAATGCTGTGCTGAATTTGTATGCGCTCATCTTTCCTGGCCATGAAATCTAGGGCTTGGTTGCTAATGGTTTTACAGGAACTCTTTCTCTATTTTGCTGGGATATTTATGAGTCCTCAGAGACCCTAAGATCATGAGTGGACCTCCCTGCCTCTCCTGAGAAATCAACTCATTGGTTTCCTTCAGTTTTGGTTGTAAACTATTTCTCTAACCTCTTCTCTGCATCTGAGCCACTCACTCATTCTTTGTCCATCTGTCTACCCACCCATCCTTCCATCCATCCATCCATCCATCCATCCATCCATCCATTCATGTTTGCTGTATACTACTATGAGCAAAGCACTGTATTGAAAGGCAGGGTCATTCCTACCTACCTTTTCAGGCACCAGCCTTGCCACCTTCTCTCCCCTGCTTCCCTTTGGATGGATCTTGGCAGAATGTGTTCTGGGGAGTGAGGACACCCAGTTGGCCCAGGTCCTGCCTGCCCCAGCTGCAGGGAGCCACCTGTAGCCCAAAGCTACGATTCTTCATGTTTCTAGGGTTTGCCCATGCTGTTCTCACTTCCTAAGATGCCTCCCTACCCTTGTCTTCTTCCTCAGTCAAAGCCCTGCTCATGTTTTAAGATCTGCCAGAGCATCCCCTGCCTGGAGAATTGCTGGGTTAGAAGCCCAGCCCTGGGCCTCAGAGTGTTTCTTGTGGATGTGCCGACCTGCTCGTGTGCATGCAGCTGGACTTGAACTCCATGAGGCCCGAGACTGCCCATTCATCTTTACATCACTCCAGCAATAGGTGAAGGATCAGATGCCACTGTGGTCAATAAGACAGGGAAGAAAACGAAAGGATAAAAAGAAAAGAAACATCACTCATAATTCCATCATCCAAAGATTCATTTTGGAGGAGGCCTTAGGATTTTTTGTACACACTCAAAAAAATTTATGTGGTTAAGCTTACTGTATATCTTGCTTTTCCAGTTAACATCAATATGGTAATACTTACAGTCCACAGGAGTGCTGAGGTGAGAGTTTAGTGACCTTATCATTTTGTATAGCCAATTCCTTCTTTATTATTAACCATTTATATTGTATTCAATTTTGGCATAAAAAAATACCATGGAGCACATTTATGTGCTCTGATGATTTCTTTTGAGTGTATTCCCAGGAGTGCAGTTACTGGGTCAGAGGAACTGTTAATGTTTCAGACTTAATAACAGTTGCCTTCTCGGAGACTGTGCCAGTCTCTGCTCCCATCCACACTTGGGTGGATGGGTGTGTGGAATTTTTTTTTTTTGGTGGTTCTGGGAACCTAACTAGGCTGTTGCATGTGCCAGGCAAATGTTCTATCGCTGAGCTATATCCTCAACAAAAACAAACAAACAAAAACCCAAGACAATAACAAAATCCCGAAGCACCAGTGGCCTCTTGCTTGGCAGTGGTTTCAGGATAGGAGCCAGGGTGTGGTGAAAAAGTGCACAGCCCCAGGGTGGGGTGGGAGCCTGTCCTTCAGGTGCCAGCCCAGCTGCTCTCTTCCAGGCAGGAGGCTGGCACCGGGAACCTCCTGGAGAGCCCGCACAGTTTGGGAGAGCAGGGAGGAAGCTGCTTGCTGGTCCTTGCTCACAGAGCTCACAGCAGCGCTCCATTAGCCACACATCCTTTCATGAGGGATTCAGTCTCGGAAGCCTGGCTGGTTTTATGAAGCCTCCTGGGAATTAGAGGAAAAGGTGGTGTGGATGAAGCATTTGTTGCTGTGACAACCTGGGGAGGTCACGGCTGCACATTCATCTGCATAGGGCCACTTGGCCACTTAAGCCCAGAAGCAAATGTGGCTCTGAGAGATGAGTCATTTGCCTGGGAGCTGAACTTGTGGCCCCTTGGGCCTGTACATCTGTAGAAGAATTGCAATACTCTTGCTTATTTTTGCCAACACTGACATTTATGGAACTGATGCCATTTGGAGGACTTTGGAAAAGAAAATATAGGCGCTAGTCACATTTTTATTTTCTGACTGATTGTATACAGTGAGGATTTTTTATATATAAATTATGTTTTGAAATTGATTTCACATTGTCACTTAGTAAATTAAAAATTAAATTAGGGAGTTTAATGTGAGCAAGATGAGATGGGAAATTATTCGCTGGTATCTTGCTGATCTCTTTAAAATTTACTCATTTCATTTAATCCTTGAAATGGTAATTGCTGTTATTTCTTACTTTTGTAGATAAGGAGATTAAAACTTATAAGAGTTTCATGGGACCAGGGATATAGCTCAGTGGCACAAGTGCCTGCCTGGCAAGTGCAAGGACCTGAGTTTGATTCCTGATATAAAAAAAAAAAGAGTTTCATAACTTGACCAAAGCCATAAAGCCAACATGTGGTAGAAGTGAGATGAGAATCTATATCTGCATCCGGGGCCCACACGCTGCCCAATATTCAGGGTGCTGTTTCATTGTGGGTCTGGCAGGAGCCAGACAGAAGCCAGCTGCCATTATCTGTGCCTAGGGAAGGGAGGACTGTGTGCCCCTGGGAAAGCTTGTGTGGTTTTGCTGGTACGTGATGTGCTGGGATATGCTTGGAGGAGCTTCCCAGAGAATGTGGATGGAGAAGTTGGACTGTTCCCAGCTTTTCTGGTCTTGGATGTTCTGTAGGGAAATAGAGAATGTAGACCCTTGGGCTAAAGAGGTAGAACTGGACTAGACTGGGGAGTGGGAGCTCACAGGTAACAGGTTCAGGTCGGTAGAATAAAGAGCTCCTTCAAGTGGCCCATAGGAAACCAGCCTTTTTTGGGTGATAGTGAGTTCACGTATGTGCAGGAGTTCCAGCAATGAGGAATAATATCCCAAGGCCATCTGAGCTTTTGCTGGGTGGATCAGTGGCTGCCTCTGCTGCAGATACTACCTGGGGTCTCCAAGTAGATGAAAGATTGGAGGGACAGACAAGTATTTTATCGATACACATTTTTTGGAGGGATATATCCAGTATACTAGTTTTTGAATTACTGTTATTGATAGGTATAGGATTGCATATAATTTTGATTCTTGTGCTTTTCTTTTTGGTGTTTAACATTTTTCCTACAATAAACACAAGTGAGTTGTCTATGTTAACAGTAAGCAAGTTAAACCTTGGGTTTTACTAGGTCAGTGTTTATTATTGGCTTGGGTTAAACGTTGGGTTTAACTAGGTCAGTACTATCTACTCTGGATGGTATTGCCTGTATAAAAGAAAGAAAATGTAGTTCCTGCCCTTAAGGAACATATAGCCTAATGGGGAGGGGATGATGTAACCACACGTGGGTTGGTCTGACAGGAGGCTATATAAAGGGCCAAGTGTGTGGAAGGTGCATGTGCACAATGGAATCCTCTCCTTAAGGCGCTCAGGGAAGGTTTCACAAAGAGTAGCCTTGGATCTGAGCATAAAACAAGGGCTGCTTTGTCTGAGGGGGATGTTCTCAGGATCTGGAGACATTTTTGGTTGTCATATCAGGGGGGAGAGGAAATGTGACTGGCACCTAGTGGGTGGAGCCCATTGGGTGGTGCTGTATATCCTACAATGCTCACAACGAAGAGTTCCCTGGCCTCAGATGTCATTCATGCTGGGGGTTCTAGCCCAGTGCATCAGAAGCTTGCACAGAGCTTTGGGACAGGAGTAGGGGGAGAGCATTTGGGACAGGAGTAGGGGGAGAGCTTTGGGACAGGAGTAGGGGAACAGCATTCCCTGCCAAGGAATGGAAGCTGGGCATGGTTGTGAAGCACGTGTGGATGCAGGAATTAGTGGAGGAGTCTAAGGAGGCTGGTGGAGCAGCTGCAACAAGACGTCAGAGGTCTTAGATATGAAGATAAGCTGTTTGGACACTTTCCTGTGGGTAGTAGAGAGCCATGGAAGTGTTTTGAGCAGTGGAATTGCTCCATTGAGAATAGTGTCAGTTTTTTTTTTTTAAACTTAATTTTTTATTGCAGTAAAATATACACACATTTATCATTTTAAACATTTGTAAGTAAGCAATTCAATGACATTAAGTACATTCACATTGTTATGTAACCAACACCATGTCTGTCCCTAGGACATTTTCATCACCCTGTACCCCTTAAACAATAGTTCCCTTTTCCCCTGGTGTCAGTTTTTATCACCCCAGCTTTGCTTCATTGCTTGCCCCACTGCATGGCCACAGAGACTAAAACATACTGCCATTTTCCTGTTTTCCTTCCCAGTCTGTCCACTTTTAGGCTCCCACCATCCAAAGGAAAGCTCTGTCAGCACTGTGCCTTGCTGACCCAGGATTCCCATCTGCTGGTAACAAAAGGATGCAGCAAAAAACGATCCCCTTTGGACCACGTTACTTCCTGCTGCGGTTTCCAGGAACCTAGCGTAGCAAGGGTGACTGTCCATGGCTGCTCCCATGGCCTTGCCATTGTTTGGGTGGGTTTGCTGTCATCCCCATGCTATCTCAGGATGCAGAGCAGAGTGTGGAGGGGCCAGGAACCCTCCACGATATCCATGCAGTGGAATCAGCTGAGCAGAGACCATAGCCGGACCCAGGTCAGACAGAAGTGTTGGGGTAACAGTGCCTGAGCTGGAGGAGGGGAGGGCACGCAGATCTCAACATGGCGCTTTCTTCTGTTGGCTCACTGGCAAAGCACAGTGCTGGACACCACCTGTGCTCCAGGTTGAGCATCCCTCATCTCAAATGCATGGGACGAGAAGCATCTCAGATTTAGATATTTTTCTTTCAGGTTTTAGAATGTTTGCGTATATGTAATGGAGATACCTTGGGGGTTGGACCCAAGTCTAAACACAAAACTTATGGATATAGCCTGAGGATAATTTTATAGGTTCATTTTGGCACTCTTGCAATTTGATTGTCACCTGTCGCATGAGATCCCATGTGGAATTTTCCACTTGTGGTACCATGCTGGCATTCAGAAAGTTTTGGGTCTTGCAGGGTTTCAGACTTTTGGATTAGGGATGCTCAACCTGTTGTAAGCACTGAGTAAATGTTGCTGAGTAAAAGAATGTGGAGACCCAGGTCTCGGGAGGGAGTGTGACAGCCCAAGATCATCCAGCCACAGGGCTCACAGCTGAGCCTAGAACCAGGATTTCTGACCCCAGTGGTCCATCCCCTGTGTCACATCTCTCTTGCAGGCCCGGGGACCCATTGTCTTCATCCTAGGCTCTGACCAGGTGTCTTTAGCCAGCACTCTGCTCTCCAAACCCCTGCTGTTCCTTGAACTCACTGCTTCCCAATTAAATTAAATCAGCCAGTCAACCCTAAAAAAATGGCTTGCCCTTCTTATCTGCTGCCAGTGGTCAAGGAGCTTTAAACTGCTCTGTTCTTAATATTGGAGACTTCTGGTCATTTTAGTTATACTTAATAATGGGATATCCTTAGTGATGCCTCTACTTTGACAGGGAAGGTGCAGTGGGCATGGGAGGGTGGAGGCGTGGTGCTGAAGTTTTAGCCAAATTATTCCATTTATAACAAGTCCTTTTGGGGTCAAATACAGAGAGAAAAGGGATAGTGTGAACTTGTTAGTTGGTTTTTCTCTTTATTTTGAGAGAGACCCAGCTGGACCTCAGGTATCCCCTGAGACCACCCACCCCTTCCACCACAGCCTTTGGAAAGAGACATTTCCCTGAGATACAGCCCTAGAACCAGTGAATCTGGGGTAGGATCTTCTTATGATTCACAGGGGAGGTCCCTTTTCCCATACCTGCAAAAAATAACCCAATTGACCCTGCTCCAACCCCAGTGAGACTCTGTCTTGCAGACAGTGGCTATCTTTGGTCTCCCAGCTGTGTAACATTCCTAGGTTTTATAGGAACAAGGTTCTGACCCCAGAGTGGTTGGATAATCCCATGGTGACTCCTGTGTTACATATCCTGGTGGTAGGACACCATAGCTCATAGGCTCTGCTCAGAGCCTCCCCATAGGAAAAACATTTTTTTGTTTGCAGATCTGTGTAGCATTTCTATTTTCAATGTCTTTCCTGATATAGTATCCCATTTGTCCCCCTCACCCACACCTGTGGGGACACCCCATTTTGCAGGGGAGCTAAAACAGCTGAGGCTCTTGGGCATCTGTCCAAGGACCTAGATCGGGTCAGTAGTACTGAGGCCCTGAATTTCAAGGTCTCTAAAGACATCCCTCCTTTTGTGGTGCTGTAGAAACCTCAGGGGCTTCACAGCCCGGCAAGATGGAGGCCACATCCCTGTTCACATGTGTGGCCTGCTTATGGCATGGAATGACTTGGGCTGCAGAGCAGATGGAAAGAGATAGAGAAGGTGGTTTGTGATGCAGTGCTCACATGCAGAAAGCCTTTGGGGAAGGATGGTGGGTCTGCACGAGGCACATGGCACATATGCCCATGAGCGATCCCTAGGCATGGGGTAGGACCACAATGCAGCAGGATGGACATGGCCCTCCTGTTTCCCTTTGCCTTTAGCAGAACCCCAGTTGTGTTACTGAGTGTACCTTGTCAAGTGAGCCTCTGTGTTAGGTGATCTTATTTTAAATAAACCAATCCTCAAGGTGACTGAAGATTTACCAGCAAAACTGAGGACTCCTGCTCATAGAAGAATATGTGTGTAGCCAGGTATGCTGGCACACACCTGTAATCCCAGCTGCTGGGGAGGCGGTGGCAGGAGGATCATAGATTCAAGGCCAGCCAGGGAAATGTAGCAAGACTTTGTCTCAAAATAGAATATAAAAAGAGCTGGGGATGTAGCTCAGTGATAACACACTCCTAGATTCAATTCCCAGTAATGTAAAACACAAACAAACAATAATGACAATGTTTAGCCAAAATATGTTACTGATTTTGTCCAATCAAAAAGTTAAGACGCTGTGATTTTGTACCTAAGCTTTGAAATCTCACATTGTAGTTCCAGCCCTGCCTAGGACCTTAGCTCATCATAATGTCCCCCTGTGAAGTGGAGATTAATATCATGCCCACTTTGTAGAGGTTTTATAGATGTCAATGCCTGTAAATTGCTTAAAGCTATGGTGAACACTTGGCAATGGGCAGTGGTTACTCTGTATGATCAACAGTTGTTTTTCAAAACGGTATAGTTTCCTTCCTGGTGTTGATTCTCTGGAGAACAGAAAATGCCTGCTTAGATGGTCCCTTTTGCCTGCCCATGATTGTGGCCACTTAAGGGTTACAATTGGAAAGAAGGCACATTGTTTCCATTCTAAAATAAACTTTTCTTACATCCCTGTTCTCAAAGCCAACTCTTTCTGATGTTCTGTCTTGAAAGTTTTAATTTTTCTCTCCTTCTTAGTAACCTAGTCTTATCCATTCTCTTCAGATCTGCAAATAGAGATGGCATGGTTGTTAAAAAGTAATTCTTGCTCTGTAGTGGTCTGGAGGGATATCTGCTTTCTAAACAAAGCAAAATGCTTATTTTATGCTAACCGCTTAACTACTAAGCAGTACTCCACCATACTTCGTAGAACATACTTTGTAGTCCCAAGGATTGCTCTTCAGAGCATCAAAAATAATATAATTGCCCAGCCCAGGCCTTTGCTTGCAGGAATAGGGTCAGGCATGGTGTAGCGGCCCTTGGACTTGTGTAGCCAGCATGGTGGAGACATTGGCTCCCTGGGTTCCTCCTGAGGAAGTAGGAAGCAGCAGGCCTTCTTCTTCCACATCCTTTGTAGGGAAGACCTGGGAGCGGCCTAGAGTGGGTTTTCACTTCACTGCTGCAAGCTGCCCAAGGCTCCCCACCAGCCCAGCCATGCTTAGGCAGCTGTCCCCTGGGTTTGTTTGCTAACTGCCCTGCACTTGTTTATAATTAAGATGTGCTAGAAATTCTCTGTGCAAAATTTGAATTTTGCTCACTGAAGAAGACCTGGCAGGTTTCCAGATTGCTTTTCATGAGGTTTTGAGTCTAATCAGGGTGGCGTCCTGGACACAAGCCAAGCTTCTTTTCTTTCAGACAGTCTTTGTTCTTCCATTACCAGGTGAGACAATCTGAAGCCTGGACATAATTTGCTTTCCCCTAGTTCCTCCCTCCCCTCTGGGTTAGGTGACAACAATGCTTTTGTTGGCTGCTCTGAGCCTTTCCGCTGACAAACTCAGTGACCTAGGTTGGTAAGTTCTTGTGAGCCGCACCGTTATTTATAACCAAGGCAACTCAGATCTGTTGTATAAAAAATAAATATATAGAATATCTATCGCTAGAACGTTTCTATCTTTTTATGAGGGCGGGTTCCTGAGGTTTGAACGTGGCCCTAGTGCATGCTCAGCACATGCCCTAGCACTGAGCCACACCCCGGCCCCAGCAGGCACATTTTAATTGGGTACTTTCTGAATAGAATGAAATATGCAGCAAGCTCTTTTTCTGTACCATCAGAATCATTTGAAAATTGTTTACATTGCCTGTTAATTTGCACTCATCCTAAATGTCAGTTCAGGGCTGTATATTCACAGTGTTGTAGAACCAATCTCCCGGATCTTTTCATTTTTGTGAAATGGAAATTGAAACTTTATACGTATTAATCAACTTCCTATTTTCCCTTTCCCCAAACTCCTAGGGGCCACCATTCCACTTTCTGTTTCTATGAATTTGACTTACCTAGATAGGTAGTAGACTTACCTAAAGTGATCTTCTTAATGGAATTACTCTTTTGTGACTGGCTTATTTCACTTAGCATAATGTCTTGTAGTTCATCCACATTGTAGCATGTGTCAGAATTCCTTGTTTTTAAAGCCTGAATGATAGTCATTCACACATATATTCCACCTCTTGTTTATCCATCCATCCACTGCTGGACACTTAAATTGCTTCCATCTCTTGACTGTTATGAATAATGCTGATGTGAACATGGTTGTGCAAGTATCTCTTTCAGACAGAATCATTTTTAAGGTTCACCTACATTCACTGTATTAACCTGGCAGATTTTAACAGATGAGGAAATCAGGAATGCAACAAGATGAGGCTCATTTGACAGTATTTTTTCATGTGGTATCATAGGACTGTGAGCAGGAGGGATGCAGCCTCAATATGAGCAAAGGAATGGAAGGACCTGGGTTTCCCTCTGGACGGGTGTGTCTGATTGGTGCAGATAGAGCCACAGGTTCATTTCTCTGCAGCAAGGGAAGCTGGGAAATTGAGCGATGAACATTTTAGCCTCAGGTACATAAGCTGAAAACTTCGCTGCATGATGCAGTGAGTGTCATTGCTGTGCTGGGAGCTGGGAGCCAGAAAGATGCCAAAGGCCCATCACATCAGCAGTTTTAGTTACTTTTCTCATTGCTGAGACAAAATGCCTGACACCCAAAGTTAAAGGAAGAAAGGTTTATTTAGCTCAGTTTGTAGCAGTTTCAGTTCATAGACAGACTGGCATGGCAGAGGGGCATCATAGAGGAGAAGCTGCTCATGGCAGGCAGAAGGCAACAGTGCAGTGAGGCAGCAGCAGCAGCAGCAACAACAACAACTACAGAAACCTGCCTCCCCCTTTCATCCTTCCCAGGCTACCTGCTTTTCAGGTGATGCCATTCACACCCAGGGAGGGCCTTCCCTTTAGCTACACCCAGAACTATACCAAACCAATCAGTGGACTAATTTAGTAATCACACACCCTTGATCCCAGCATCACACACTTAATCCCAACATCACACACTTAATCCCAACATCACACACCCTAGACCCAGCCATCTTTGAAAAACCCCACCTGTGACTGCCTAAAGCTTTGGAGGTACATCTAGACACAAACCATAACACCAGCTTATCAGAATCTAGAAGTTTCATGTTCCATTATATCTCAGCTTTCTTACCTGCCTGGACTGGCTTGGCATAGTGAAGGATCGTGCCGTGACATACGTGCTGGGAGTGGTGGATGTATAGGTTACACATTCCTGGTGCTCATGTGGTCCCTGGGAACCTCAGAGGGCCTCCATGCTGTCATCCATGCTGGTTCCACTTCATGAGTCTTCTCCACTGCTCCCTGCCAGACCAGCCTCTGTGTTTCTGTAGGGTTTCACTCCTTGGGAGCCCTCAATTCTTACTCTCTTACTCTCTCTTGTACTTGTGTTCAGGGTTCATGAACTAGGTTTCCAGGGCCATGAACTTTCTGCTTGTATTCATTCTTTCTCTCTCTCCATTAAAAAATTAGACCATAATTTGCATGCAGTGAAATTTAGCCTTTTTCACAATATAGCTCTGTGAGCTTCAATAAATTCATACAATCATGTAACTGCTAGCACGGTGTAAATGTAGAACAGGTTCACCACTTTGAAAAAATTCGTGGCCCTTTACAGTCAGCTTTCATCTAACCAAGCCCAAGCCCCTTGCAAGTTGTCCATTTTCTATCTCTGTAGTTACGCCTTTTTCAGAATACCGTGTAGATGGAGTCTGTACTCTGTGCTCCCTTGAGCCTGCCTTCTTTCACTTAGCACAGTGCTTCTGGGTTTCATCCACATGGTTGTAGGAGTCACCCCTTTGTGCCCAGCACTGGAAATGCTGAGACAGGGAAGGCACAGCCCTTGCCATCAGGGAGCTCAGAGTTTAATCATCAGGATACTTGGGCACTTTACCTAGGTCTTCCGGTCCACACTTTGCCATTCAGCTTTGCCCCATCACCCATCTGATGCCCCTGGCACCCCCACCACTTCATGACTGCCTGAGGATCAAACCTTTGAGCTTCTTGAGGTAACAGACTGGATTGAGAGGGGCAAATAATTTGAAGTTGGCTCACACCCGTAGCAGCTCAGTGGCCCTGTGCTGCCTCTTGCCCAAAATAGAGTCTAGTTAAAGGTCTGTTGGATAAATGAATGCATGGGTGAATGAATGAATGTAACCTCGTGAAGTTCCAAGTCTCTTCTATGTAAAAGGCAGTAATGACTCTTTCACCTACTGCTCCGTGGTCAGCACCTGAGACAGCAGCCCGCGGATGTCAGTAAAGGCTTGTCCTGTTCTCATGGCCTTCCCTGGAGTTCTCTGCTACCCTGCTAAATGAGCTCATGCACACTCTGCAGATCCCAAAGCTGCCTAGATCCACACAGAGGACAACACCAGCTCCTGCCATGTGGGAGGTATGAGGGGCACCAGCTGAGCACACAGATCTCCAGAAGCTCCTGTAGATGCCTGCGGCTCCACCTCACAGTGCAGTTCAGAGAACTCACACTTGTCCCCTGCCACTTCTTTATGGTGCCATAGAAAGACCCACCAGCCCTTCCCTCTCCCCAGACGTAAACCTTGTATGGGGTCATATTGGTCACTTTTCCCCTTGCTGGGACAAGCTGACACTGCACCCGAAAGGAGGAGAGCTTTATTTTGCACACAGTTTCAGGGGTTCATTGTTGACTGACTCCAAGGCCGAGGGCGTGGTGGAGCGGAGCTACCCACTTCATGGTGGCAGGGAGTCAGAACACAGGGGAACAGTGCCAGAGAGGAAGGGCCCAAAGACCAGATATGATCCCAAGGCCACACCTCCATGACCACTCAGACACACCCAGAAATGCGCTTCACTAATGCTCTAGGTGGCTGTCAAGCCAATCAACTTCACCATCAGCTTAACTGTCACAGGGTCTTTAGAGGAAGTCTATCAAAGGCGAAAATCACAACCCTTTTACCAAGAGACCTCCTAACTAGGGGTTAGGCCTCTGGTTCTCAGAGTTCAGGAGGGAGCATGGCTAGAAGCTAGGAGGCCTCACACTAGTCAATATGAATAAATCTGTTCTTGTCTCCAAAACAGACTCAACAGGGCTCTGCAAGATGAGTGTTCTGAGTCAGTTACTTGCATAATCTTCTGTTTGCTGACTCACTTTCCTACCAAGGCACACAGTAGGTGCTCAACAGACATTTAATCCTTAAATGCAAATATTTTTGGTTGAAAGAACTGATATTAGAAGTTCCTATTTCCAAAGGAAAATAGTGGGGAAGGGAACTTAAAAATTGACATTCATGTCCCAGATCTCTGGGATTTTAACTCTTTATCTACAGTCTCCTCTTTTAATTTACATAGTGAGTGTTGAAAGCCGGGATTCTTGGTCTCTACACACAAGAGAACTGATGTAGAACAGTTGAGAACCATGCCTGCCGTCCCACAGCCAGTCAGTGATGGAGGTGGATTCGGACTCAGGCCTGACATCCAAGCCCAGCCCCCTCCTGCCCCACACAGTCAAGCTGGGTTTCTTAAGAGTAGAAGTCTCAGGGGCTGGGGATTTAGCTCAGTGGCATAGTGCCTGCCCACAAGTGCAAGCTTGTGAGTTCGATCCCCGGTACTGGGAAAAAAAAAAAGTCTCTACCATTTAGACTGAAAAAAAAAAGAAAAAAAAATTCAGACATTTGAGCAAGATTTGAGGGTTGGAGTATGGAGCTTAGTGGCATGAATTGAAAATTTCCAGAATGTTGGTTTCCTGCTCACATCACACTTTTCTGTTTTGTGCTTTTCGAAATTGGGTTTGGGAGCATTTCTGTAATGCAATTTAAATTGGTTTCTTTGCAGTACACATTGCACACAGCTCTAACCAAGCAATAAAAGCCCCTGTCTGTGCTCAGAGAAGCTGCCTGGGTGGGAATGGTCATGGTCTTGGAGACAGGATGTCTGAGTTTGATCTGGTTGGGTGAAGCAAGGGCCTTGGCAGATCCCCGTACCACTCCTAGGCTCAGTCCTTTTTCATTTGTGCATAGGGAAGATAACCTCCATTATCCTGGAGGGTTGGTGCCAATCAGATGAGCAAATAGTAAGATGTTTGTGAGGGGCTAGCCCAGGAAGAGAATTATGAATGTGTTGGTTGCCCCAGACCTGCAGAGAGGAGCAGGAATTTGAAGCACAATGGGAAAAAAAGAAAAAAACTGTACAGAGAGAGGCTGGAAGAATCACATGCCAAGGTGAGAAAAAGAGATGCAGTTCATTTCTGTCGCGATCAGCCCCAGCTGAAACAAGAAGCTTGTCTGAGTGAACAATTTATGTTCCTGGAACCCCATAATTATACTGTTGCCTGGTGTCAGGAAATGCATAATGCAGGGCCAGAGTGGAATTCTGCTGGGCAGAGAAGTTGGCAACATTCTCTCTCCCTCTCTTCTGACCTCACTCATTCATTCAGCAGTGGCCTGCAGGCATGGAGTCAGGCAGTGCAGAATCAGGAGGGCAGAGTATCACCGCGGTGAAGTGACACAGAACTGGGCTCAAGTCTGGCCTCCTTGCCTATATAATTGTGCAAGTCCATTATATAATTTCACTAACCAGTTGCCTTTGCCTGTATTATGAGGAAAACAATAACAGCTGTCTCCCATGAAGGTCAAAAATGATGATGCTGTTAGATAAATTTGTACAGTTCCTTGTGCATAGTGAGCATTCAGTAAATAGTAAATTACCAGTCTGATACAATCTCCAGGGAGCCAAATACCCAGTGGACCAGTTCTGCCGTTTTCCTATTTTCTCTCCGTAGCCTATTAGAAGGTCACGCTGTAAACAGAAGCCCAATAGCTGGGACCCACAGCAACCAATGCCCAGGTGGTTTGCTCTGCCCTGGGAACCTTGAGCTGTCTGCCCAGACTGAGCAGCTCTGCCCAGCTCCTGCTGCTGGGGACCTGTCACTTGAGTGAGGCTGTTCCCTGTGGCAGCGTGGTGAGGTGGAGCTTCTCTGATACATTCTAAACCCAGGCTCAGAAGCATATCTGTGACCATCCTTTCAGGGTTCAAGTACCCTTGGGCCTTGGAGATGAACTGTGGTTTTTATGAATTCTTGTTTTGTCAAACCAGGGCCCTGTGACATCACAGTGTACTGGTTGTCTCAGAGCTTGGAGTTGGAGAGTGAAACCCAGGTCAGCTTTATCCCTTTTTGGACATACATATACACACAGCTCACTTAGGAGGGTGAATTGCTCCAGATGCTTTTGTATTGTTAAAGACAAGGTTTATTGAAGTTAAATTCACCCTTACTAGTTCAAATTCTTTTAATGTGTTTTAATAGTGAGTTTTGGCAAATACATGCAGTTACGTGACCACCGCAATCAAAGTTCAAGGCAGCTCCATCACTCCCCCAAATTTCCTCACACTCCTTTGTAGTCAGCCCGTCTTTCTACAACTAACCCTAGTGACCACGAGTATGGATTTTGCCTCTATGCAGTTCCCTTTTTCAGAATAGCTCTATTAGTTTTACTACTGCTGGATGCAGTACCAAATATTCACAGTTGAAAGGAAAGGTTTAGTTTAGCTTATGGTTTAGGACGATTCCATCCATTACCAGCTGGTTCTGAGATGGGAATATCATGGTGAAAGAGTGTGTCAAAACATAGCTGCTTTGTTTATGGTGGCCTGGGAGCAGAACAGCACCAGAGAGGAAGGGACCATATACAGTACCCAAGACCACACCTCCGTGACCCACCAGACACACTCAGGAGCTTGCTCTGCTAATTTGCTAAGTGTTTTTTCCTCTAATGAAGTTGACATATCAAGATTAACAGTCACAAAACCATGTAAATGGGTCGTGCTGTATATGGCTTTTTGAGTTTTGTTTATTTACTGTAATGCATATGAGACTCCAAATGCTTTTAATTGCAGCAAGGTTAATAGTTCTGAGATAGGGGCTGGGGATTTAGCTCAGCGGCAAAAGCGCCTGCCTGGCAAGTGCAAAGTCGTGAGTTCGGTTCCCGGTACCGGAGAAAAACCAAAAAAAAAAAAAAAAATAATAGTTCTGAGATATTCATGGAAAATCAGTAACATTCCTGTACACCATTAATGACCAATAAGAAATATAATTTTTTTGTGTTTGGTTTTTTGAGACAGGGTCTTGACATGTAATTCAGGCTGGCCTTGAACTCATTATGTAGCCCAGGCTGTCCTTGAACCCAAGGTAACCCTCCCACCTCAGCCTCAAGTGCTGAGATTATAGGTGTGCCCCACCACACCTGCCTAGGAAATCTAATTTTTAAAACTCACAATATACACCTAAAACAAAAACTGAACTGAAGTCCCTAGAAATAAGTAAGACAATATATACAAGATAGCTATGGAAAAATTCACAACATATCATGAAAAAAGACACTAGAGAAGCCATGAAGATCCAAATGTCTCAGAAAAAAAAAAAGAGAAGAAAAAAGGAGGAGCCAGGTGTGGTGGCATATGCCTATAATCCTAGCACTTGGGAGGCTGAGGCAGGAGGATCACTGGAAGTTTGAGGCCAGCCAGGGCTACATAGCAAGTCCCTGTCTCTAAAAACAAAACAAAACAAAACAAAAGCATGAAGAAATGGAAGAGAAAATGTTCATGAGAAAACCTGATATTCTTATCAAATCTGAACAGATTTTTCACAGAATTTGGCAAGTTATTACCGAAAATCATATAGGAAAACAAAAGCCCCAGAGTAACCAAGAGAGTTTTAAGAATGTTGGGATTTATTTTATACCTATGATCATCAATATCTTGGTTATCATTAAGATACTGTGACACACATGTAGTTAGTCAATAGATCAGCAAAATAGATTAGAGTGGAAAATAATACCTGCACATGTCAGAAAACCACGTATGAAGGAACAGCACTGCACACCAGTGGGGAAGATTCACTAAATGTGCCTGAGACAAGTGGGATGCACACAGAAAAGAATAAAATGAATTCCTAACTTACGTCATAGTTAAAGGTAAAATCCAGATGAATTAAGATCTAGTCAGGGGAAAAGCAAAAGTTAAAAGCTTTTAATTTTTTTCTTGGCGGTACTGGGAAATGAACTCATGGCCTTTGCACTGAGCTACACCTCCAGCCTTTTAAAATTTTACTTTGAGACAGACCTCACTGAGGGCAAACTTGCAATGCTATTTATTATTTACTTTGCTTTTTTGAGACAAATACCCAGGCTGAGCTCAAACTTGCAATGCTCCTGCCTCAGCCTCCCAGCGTTCTGAGATTATAGGCCTATGTCACAGCACCTGGCTCAAAAGATAAAAGCTTTTATAAGAAAATATATATGACTATACCTTCTGAACACAATATGTTAAAAAAAAGCTATAAAAGATCAGTATATTTGTTTGTATAAAATTTAAAAATTCTGTACAACAAAGGACACCACAGACCAACTTAAAGGAGAGTATCACAGGGAAAGATATTTGCAATGCATATGCCCAAGAAAGGATCTAGACCAAAAACCACAAAGAATCCCTGAAAGTCACTAAGAAGAAGGAAATTTAATGGAGCCACATAAACAGTTCAGGTGGCCAATAGGCATAAAAAGTTTTCTGACATCACTTGTAACTAAGGAAATGCAAATATGGGACACCATTTTTACACCCATTAGGCTGGCAAAAACTTAAAATTTCTGACTATATGAGTTTGGAAAGACTGGGACCGTTAGAACTCTTCTACACTTGCAGAAAAAAAGTGTAAATTGGTACAACTCTACCAAGTAGTTTTGCATGAGGGGATAGAAGACGCTGCTACATTTTCACGTAGTAATTTGACACTATGTCTATGCTCTAAACAAGGCCTCAAAGGGCCAGGTGTGGTGGTGCACACCTGTAATCCCGGCATTTAGGAGGCTGGGGCAGGAGGATCGCCTCAAGTTTGAGACCAGACTGTGCTACATAGTCAGTTCAAGGCCATGAACTACATAGCAAGGCCCTGTCTCAAAAAAACGAAGTAAATAATAAATAAATAAGGCCTCAAATTGCACAAGGAGACATGTATAAGAGTGTTTGGCACAGTCCTGTTTGTAATAGGGAAAACTGGAAATAACTAAGTAAATTATGATATATGCATATAGTGAAATGGAGCAGAGTGAGTCAAAATGATCTGGCAGGGCAAATATCAACATGAATCAAATTTCAACAACATAAGGTTGATGGAAAGAACATATTGCAGTGGGATACATCTAATGTGATTGCGTTTATACAATGCTTAAATAGGTAAAACACAGAGCTTTTCTCTGTTCATGCATAGCTCAGGTATGTAAGTGTACATGATGAGAATGATAAATTCCACTCGTGGTAGTAGTGACTTTTGGGGGAGAGGAAAAGGGTCTGAGGGACTTCAAATAGGTCTGGCATGTTTTAAAGACCTTCCCATATTTAAAACAATGGCAGGCAAGATGGGATGGCACTTGCCTATAATCCAGCACTCTGGGAAGCTGAGGTGGGAGGACTGCCGTGAGCTCAAGGCCACCTGGGGCTACATGGTGATTTCAAGACCAACTTAAACTAGAGCCCCAGCACTCAGGAGGCTGAAGCAGGCAGATCGTTGCAAGTTTGAGGCCAGCTTAGGCTATAAAGTGAGTTCAAGACCAGCCTGAACTGCATAGTAAGACCTTGTCTCCAAAAGACCAAAAAAACAAACAAAAAAAAAAAAAAAAAAAAAAAAAAAAAGTCAACAAACAAGCCCAAACAAAACAATGGCATATTTAGTAGAATGCCAAAAAGAATGCAAGGACCAAAGAGTGTCCTGCTGTTAGAGTAGAGAGCAAAAACAGTCTTGGAGATTAATTCCCATAAAAAGATGATAAAAATTTTTTTAAGATGATAAAAATTGACTTACAAGCTTTTAGAAAAAACTTCCAAAAGCAATGATGCTAGGGGGCTGGGGATTTAGCTCAGCGGCAAAGCGCCTG